>NW_009910619.1:54490-66387 GCF_000696875.1 Nestor notabilis
AACTTGAAGCTCCACATGATTTAAACCCAGTTGTGCCAAACAATATAAGCACTGTATTCAAAGCAGATGTTGTGGATGTTGTTACAGGCATTTAAAACTAACAACGTGACACCAGAATTCTTGCCTCCTCAAAAGGAGTGACAGCTTTGATAGGAAGTTTGGTCAGTTGTGTTTTACCTTCTTTCTCTCTTTCTCCAAAGCTCTCCATTGCTCGTAACACTCCTCCAGTCGGATGTGAAGGTCATTAGTAGGTCCACTGCGACTTCTCAGAGGTCTGTACTTGTTAAATGATGTTGGAAAGGCAAAGTATGGTGCAGCTATTTCTCCACAAAACAGATCATTGATAAAGGGATACAAGTGGCTCAAGTCATCATAATGAAAAAGATCAACAAGTTCTGAGAATGGAAATGGTGATGGAGGGAAACTGAAGTTATTTGCTGATGAAAACAGATGAGCATTAAGTGGAGGAAAACCAGGATTTTGTTTAAAATCAGACATTAATGGGAAAGAAGGGAAAAAAGAAGGATTGATGAAATCTGACATGCTACCACCATTCTGCTCGTGCTTTTTTTGGAACATATTGAACTGATGATGATTTGGGGTTGTATATCCAAAATGAGGAATCCAATTCCTTCTGCCTCTTTTATCATCTTTATTACTATTTTCTTGGCTCTGCTTTTTTGGAAATCTGTGGTATTTTTCAGGGTCTTCACTTACAGCATTCTGCTGGGCTAACCGGTCAGATAGAAAATTAACGGGGTATTTGTGGTATTGCCCCTCCTTATTAGGCAATGAATTGTGCTGCAATCGTCCAATGGCTTTCATTTGCTTTGGATTTTCTGAGATGGAATTAGAAACTCCCAAATTATTAGAAACAGCATCTGATATTTGTGACCTTCCATCTTTCCTTGAAGGGAAGACAGGTAAGATCCGCGGGTAGCAGGAGGACTGCATTACAGACTGATGTGTGGGAGAACCAACAGACATGGCTGAAACCCCTGAAGACGACTGCGGACTTGTTACCACTTGCTTTCCATACGGGATATCCAGTGTAGCTGTTTTGCCATCCAGCCACGTATGTCCATTGTATGACAAGTAACTCCCATTTTGCATAACATTTTTTAGAGCTAAATCATATTCTGATACATTATGAGAGCATTCTTTAGGACTAATATGGATCTTACAGTCATTACTATTAAGAGCATCCCCCAAAGTAAAGCTATGATGACCATTTTGCACATGGGTTTCCTGTGCTTTTCTGTTTGTTCCTCTGGAAAAATTATTCTCTTTAGGGGGTTGATTGAAAAAATATGGCAATGGATGAACAGATGACTGCAATTTATGAGCAGATGTAAAGTTTTCATATCTTTTAGAAAACAAGTGGTTGTCCTGGGACCCTTTATCCCAAGAGTCATCAACAGACTGATTGGAAAAATCAGGGGAATACTTAGCTTGTTCTTGAGCATAATTTTTCAGAGCTTTGCCTCTTGCTCTTTCAGTCTTCCAAAACTCTTTTTGAATGCTAGTGCCTTCTTTCATTCTGTTCTGAGAAGAAAAAGTGCTAAAATTGGAACCATTTTTTTCATAGTCTCCATTTAACCTCATGTGGTCATAACTGCCCAAATGCTGATTATAGTCTACATTTTGAAACAAAACCCCTTCTTGGTGAATTGTATTATTATTTTGCAAAGAGGAATTGTCAGGGTAATTGTTCTTCAGAGTATTATCAGGCTGAGTGCAAGAGCCAGATGGAGAAAGCCAAGACTCTATGAGATGAAGATCTTCCAAACCTCTGTGTAACATCTCCACATCATGCGACTTCTTCAAGTGTTCCTGATAGCAGTTCTGTGTACCCATCAGGGTCGAAAAATCCTGATTTTCAACAGAGTGCTTAGATGAGAGCCCTGAGAATTCACCACTGCTTCCAAGGTCAGGTGCCCACATAGGTGGAAACAATCTTGAAAGAGAATTCCTGTAACAAAGTTAAACAAGCCTCCTGTAATGATTTAAAACATTTTTTACATTAAAACAGTTCCCGTATCACCGTTATTCCCTCAACCCACACATTTCCCACATTACATTCTTGGCTAACTGTACACAGTCCTGTACACAGGGGATTTATAAGACCTTCATTACCCAACACTGAAATAACTAAAAATGTATATCATACCTGTGTTACAAAGGACATAAAACCCAATACGCACATATAAGTGATCAAACTTACCAGTCTGTAACTGGCTCTGGCTTGCTTGGCTCCTCTAAAATGCTCGACACTAGCCCAAACATATCAGGGCCATTGCCAGAATAAGAAAGGTTTATTGGTGCCCTGAAAAAAAACAAACCAAAAAAGCCTAGAAAGTCTTTTTCTCCTAAACAAAACAGGCAAAAGGAAAAGTAAAGCATTAAACCTTTGATTTATTTCAGCAGCATCTAATAAGTGCTCTGCATTTAATGTAATCTCAGCACGCATATATAGAAATCTCCTACTGCACTCATGAATCTATAGCTTAAATGAAGCAGAACAACTTTCCTAACTTCTTGCTTCACCAGACACTTCTCAAGTTAAGTGAAGACTAAGGAGCATCAGAAGAATTTTCTCTCTTTTCAAGCAACATAACTTATTTTATAGACATTTCTTCACATCCTGACTGTCTCCTTTAGAGGATTAATATGATCAATAAATCTTGGGGATTCTAATTTATCCATTTCCATAATTCAAGAACTGTAATTTTAATCTCAAAACATTAAGTTATACTTAAGTTGAACCACTTCTTAATCTCCTTTAGAAAGGAGATGTTCAAAACTGTATTAAATATTCCTGACAAATACGAAAGTTGCTCAACCATCACTACTCTTCCACAAGCAGAACTTTTACTTCAGGTGCAAAATAAGATCTTTACAGAGCTGTCTAATGACATCTAACTCTTACTCAGCAGTTAATTAAAATATAACACCATTAAGATCTCCTTCCCTCTAACACGCATTGTTTTGTTCCAATAAACTTCACTAATCATCCTATTCTCATTCAGCTGATTCATTTCTGTGTCCCTGGTGTCAGCTTATCCCAACAGCTACATCATCTGCTAATGCTGCCACCTAATTACACATGCTGATTTTGCCAATTAACAACTATAAAATGTGGGATAAACTACAGCAACTGTCACCTTCTTAATCTCTTGCCAGTGAAAATTAGCCACTTATGCCTTACTAGCTTTTAAGACCTCACCACATTTTGACTCCTAAATACCTCTATTATGTATTTCACGACTATTCAGTTCCTCCTGGAAGGAATCTGGTCTGTGTGATTTTGTTTTGGATACACATAATTGCAAAAATTCTTGAAAATGCTTTATGAATGTAGAACTGTAACTGCTCCTTAGTCACTCTTCTGTGCCTTTGTCAGATGGCAAACTTTTATTCCCTTTTTTGGTAAGGAGGCCTATTTACTTCCAAATTCTGCAACCAAATCGAGATCAGAGATGAAAGCTTTCATCTAGATGATGATTTTCAGAAAGGGACAGATCAATTTACAATCTGGAATAGAAATTAAAATCACTGGCCATTTTAGAACCAAGCACAGGTCAGAAAGAAGCTGGAAGGGCTATAAAAGAAAAAAAATAGTCATAGGAAAGAACAAGCACAGCAGCGAGTCTAAAATTGTCCAAACAAATTTTACACACTAGATGGAAGTGAGGTGAAATGTTCATGTATTCCTTCTGGTACATACAGCAGAAACATTAAACTGCAATTCAAGGCAGGGGAAACTGAATACTTAGCAAATTCTATTTCTTAATGCATTAGTTGAAACAATGGACTAGAAACACCTCCCCCTGTCTTTTGTCTCAAGCCAGCATTGTTCGCTACCAGCAACCTGAAAATTCTTGGTAATGTGACATGTCAGGAAGCATCTTTGTGGTAAAATCCCAATATACCCTGAAAGGAAGATACTTCCCATGAAACCCACCAAAACACATGGAGAAGAAGTCAACTACATTCTTGTCTTCCGATCTCTGAATAAAGTACCCTCCATCTATCACAGGACAAGTGAAGTTAAAAACAAGAATTCCAGGGTAACAGGCATTTAGTTTTCTTAACTCCAAGGCAGGCAGCTATTATCCTTTCTGGTTTGTACCAGAAAACGCTGTAAAATCCCTCAGTTCTGCACCATAAAGGAATCAAATCTTTAGCTCCTGGTGTCGAAAGAGAACTTACTGACTACTAAGGCAGAGTAACATAAAAAGAATCCATGAAAATAATCAGCACACAGGAAAGGCAAAGCCATGCCAAATTGCTTACAACTATACCAAACAGAACACTAATGTCCAGCCTGGCACCAAGTTTGTGGCAGCATGCAAGCCTGTCCCTGCAGACGAAGAACAAGAAACAGGACAAAAGAATCGAGACCTACAGCTCCCCACCAAAACTTCCCAGATCATCCTTCAGGGTAGGAGGGGGAGGGCTGCTGAAGATGAAAGAGCAACAGACAAATGGAAATGGTACCTTTCCCACATCTGTGTGCTGTTCTGGCTGTTGTGATTAACTTTAGAGCTATCTTCAGGACAAGTCCATAGCCTTTGAGGACACACATTAGATGTGCTGTCTTCCTTTGGGGAGATACTGCATTTGATACCTTTTATTTGCTACCTTACAATAATCTAAAGGCTGCTTTTGTCTATTTTTATTAGTGAATTGCCACTCAGAGCTTAAACTTAGCACTTACAGCTAGTACTAAAGCTAGCTGTAATTTATTTAAAAAAAAAAATGTAGTGCATGTATCTTCCTTAACTGTACACTTTCAGCATCTTTTGAACCAGCAGACTCCCTTTTCTCCTCATCTCAAACAACTTCTTTCTAACTAGGCAAGTGATAAAAAACCGCAGTGAGAGTGGTATTAGAAATGCTAACAGCATCACCACAGTGTCAAAAGCTGCTGTGCCAGTCTGTACCAACCACCCCCCCAAAAAGCAGTATTATGTTGCCAGCGCTTGGCATTAAGATGGAAAGAAGAGAGAGGGAAGCCTAATATAAAATCATGCTTTACATGTTTTAAGGCTGGGACAGTTCTAATGTTACAATTTCAGTGGCCGTGCACAAGCCATAAAATGACCAATACAAAAGAGAGAACCAATTATTTCAGTGGGCACCCCCCAGTTTCTATAATCATTCCCTGTTCCTTGCAATCCTTGTATCATTCACAATTTTATAAAAATCACTCCTCAGCAGAGCTGACTTACCAAAGCTGAAGAGAAGTTTTATTTACTCTCCATTGACATGGAAACTTTCAACCCCCTGTCCAGCCTTGCTGCCTTGCTCTGCACCTTTACTAATGTTACTGCATTATTAAGGCTGGATGATCAGAAGTGCCTGCAATAGTCAGGACTTGGGCAGAGTGGAGTGCTCCAGGGGAATAAAAATGTTTCGTGATTCAAGTAAAAAAGACCCATTCATTCAGCATCCAAAACTGCAACTGATTTTTTTTTTTTAAAATACATATAAAATCAAACTTGAGTGCATTATATCAAGGGAAGACAGTAGGCTGGCATATTTTCAAGAGTACTTGTATGCATGTTTATGCTTTCAGTGGCAGAGGCACCACTTACACTTGACCTGTGCCTAACACTCTCTGCATTGTTCATGTTCCAGGAAATACTATGTATCATCAAGCAGGATCATTATGAGCTATAGTACTGAGCGGTGGGAGGCAGGGAAGCAAAGTATTTTCCTAAAGGAGTTTTCAATTACATATGGCATTTTCCCATTTCATTCCCTAGATGTAGTATTCTTTCCAAATTCTAAAATGTTTTTACATGTAAACGCACAAATCTATACACATAGAAACCCCCTACCTTTTTCACCACCTCTATAATAACTATTATAGAGCAAAGAAAATTTATCAAGCTTCTAGTACGGATTTCATTTGTTCTGCTCCATAATGTCAGTATCCCAGACCACCACCATAAAGATTACACCAAGAATGCTCCTACCGTTTCTTCGTGCAGTCCTGAAAAGAAGTTTTAGAGCCAATATCCTCTTCACATGTTGACCAGTCACTATGCAGATGGGAAGATTCTAGTGGAGGTGGTGTAGTAGTAATTGCTCCTAATAATGAGGAAAATAATTGAGCATCCATTGTGTGTTTCCTGCTATTTACCTATGTTTAAAAGAGAAAGAAACATTTTTAACATTATACATTTACATAAATGAGCATTAAATGCAACAAAGCAAACCCTTCTTTTTGAGCTAAATAATTTTTCAGGAAAATGAAACGTAGCTACAATAAAAGGATATCGTATAATCTTGTCACATCCTCTGCCTTAAAGTAGGCTAAAGATAAATAGTAATAAAAATTACTTACTATACAATAACAGGAATTCTCTATAGGTTTCACATTGTAGGTGTTTGCATGTCACGTTCACAAGCTCAGAATCTTCTAGCCTATATGACTGGAAATGCACATGTCACAGGCATAGGCATCCCTTCTGAGAAAACAAAGGGAAGGGAAATTATCCCTGCTATATCTCTGAAAACATAAAATATTCCAACAAAGCGCCCACAATAAGCAGGAAGAGTCATTTCTAAATTTCACAGAGCAAAACATGGGTAAGAAAAGCCGTCTGTCTAAGTGCTGGTCCAGAAAAGACAATTATAGATGAATTATTTATTCTTTGAATAAATAACAGGGGATCTAAAGAACATGGGAAACTGCACCTTGCACGGCATCTCACTGCCATGACAGAACCTGTGACTGACAAAGGTTTAAACTGAATAGCAGAAACCTGTCTTGAGTTGGAAGGGACCTCTGGCATTATCTAGCCTAAATCCCTGCTCAGAGCAGACCCAGTTAGGTCAAGCTACTGATTTTTTGAGATCCCACCTGCAAGTCAAGGCAGGAGAAACTGAATCCTATGACCCCGTGGAAGTTAAACACATATTCTGTAACAATCCATAGAAACACACGGTCAATATCTGCATTATTAAATAAGAAACAAGAACAATTTCCTGGCCCAGAGACTAAATGACACAACAGTGCTTGTGTGCTACAGGTAAACTCTTAACCTGCAGCAGAGGAGGAGGGTGGCATCCACATTATCCGGTACAAATGACTCCTAAACCATGAACAAGTATCATTTAGGAAAGTGCTATGTGACCAAGGCCAACATTTTAGCAGTTATCAACAAGCACAAAACAATGGCTGGACCTTGGTCTTGTTTAGTCTATTGAGAAGCAACACAGAGATAAATTATGCTCCTTCATTACAGTAGAAAATACTTTTGCATAAATTAAAAAAAAGGATCTGCAACTAATGGATTTATTTATTTTCAGAGCCATTAATGTGAGCTGTGCAGGACAACGTGACTAAGGATCAGCTGAGAAGGTACTTCATGTACCTGAGATACAGCCTCATCACTCAGCACTTCCAAACCACAGGAGTCTGTCATTCTAGCTAGTCATGCAGAATTTCAAGTAACTGAGGAACTCTCATCTAGGCTGTACATATGAACTACTAACAAGACACAGTAAAAGGAAAGACGGATAAAACAGTGTGTTGCCTCCTACAGCTTGCTCTGGTTTCAAAATCCTTCACTGAATTTCAGGTAGAGTCGCAACACCTAATAACCTAACGGCTTTGGAGAGAAAGGACTGACTACAGAGGCACAGAGGTATTTCGCTCAGAATGAACGAAATGCTTTCCTCAAAACCAGAAAAAGTTAAAAATAAATTAAAAAAACAAGCTATGACAAATACGATCTTCAGTAGGGCTTTGCTCCCTTCTTTCCGTCCTGCAAATCATGGGAAAGACGCTGCTTTCACTGAATTACCTCTTAAAACAACAAAAAACTTACCACATCTAAAACCTAAACAGGTTTATCTCAATGGATTTTTTTTTTTCTTTCAAAGCACAACAGATACAGCTTCTGTTCTTCCATCTAAAATGCAAACATGCATGTACTAAACTCTCTCCCTGCATACGAAACTGAACACGCTGTCAAGTCACATCTTATCTTCAAATGCATGCAGAGGGCTTTTAACGTCTGCAAGCAGCTCATCACAACTGAGGAGTAAGCCAACAGCAGCATCTACCAAAAGCATTCACTGTTTCCAAAAGCCTCATGCAGTTCTTTGTATTTAGAAACTTCTCCAACAGAGAGATATGGGGAGAAATAAAAGAGTGGAACTTCATTAGTATAATGTTAACATTTCAAATATAAATATGCGTGAAGCTAAACAGTATCAAAGCTATCAGGCACTGATGGTGTTACAGTACCTGTAGGCGAGTCCTGTGCTCCCACCACTGATACCTTTTTGATGTCGGGCTCCTTTGCTCCTGCTTCACCCAGGCTGCATGCTAAGGATCTGCTCTTACTATGTAGATGGACAAAGACCTTGAGGACAGCTCCTCTTCCTGCTATCCTCCCATTGCCCAATTAAGTGCCACGCTAGCACAGCTGCCAGGCGGGACAAGGCAGATGCAATCTACAGACCTTAGTAATGGGCTTGATAAACAGTAAATTGCACCAGGAACAGAGAGTCCTGCACAGCAGAGAGCGTAGGACAGCTGAGGTTTGAAGGGACCTTGGGAGTCAAGGCCCCTACTCTGAGCAGGGCACTCAGGACCTCATGCAGTCATGTCCTGAGCACTGCCAAGGACAGAAGACATGCAGACACATCAATGTGCCCACACACAGACATAGACAGGAGACAAATTTTCCAGAGACAAATGTCTGCCTATCTACCACTGCTTGAGATGGACAGCTAGGAGACAGAGATCTACGACCTTCTGGAAATCCGCTGTCTGAAAACTTAACCGCACTCTGAAGACAGCAAAAGATTCAAATATTATTTATCATTACTGAAAATACTTTGTTTCTTGTGCTGTCCAGCTAAGTACTAGAAACAATTCAAGGCTGTAACTGTCTATTCTGAGATGGTAATAGCTGCTGACAGAGCAGTGAAGGCCCCTCAAGCAGACTAGAGGAGTTTTAGGGGCTTTCAGAGACAATTATATTATAACACTGCACAACATCTTTGTCTCTAAAGGATAGAGACATGGATTTGACAGGTGGATCACTCACTGGATAAAGAACTGGCTGGATTGCCACACAAGAGTTACAGTCAATGGCTGAATGCCCAAGCAGAGACCAGTGACTAGGGGCATTCTGGGGTCAGTGTTGGGAATGGCACTGTTCAACATCTTTCTCAGAAACATGGAAAGTGGGATCAAGCACTCTCAGCAAGTTTCCAATGACACCAAGCTGTGTGGTGCAGTCGAAACGGTTGAGGGAAGGGATGTCATCCAGAGGGACCTGGACAGGCTGGAAAAGGGCGACAGTACCAACATCATGAAGTTCAACAAGGTCAACTGCAAGGTCCTGCACCTGGGTCGGGGCAATCCCAAGCACAAACACAGGCTGAGCAGAGACTGGATTGAGATCAGCCCTGAGGAGAAGGACAAGGGGGTGTTTATTGGTTGACGAGAAGCTCACCACGACCCAGCAGTGTGCGCTTGAGCCCAGAAACCAACCGTGTCCTGGGCTGCATCACCAGCAGCGTGACCAGCAGGGCGAGGGAGGGGATTCTCCCCCTCTGCTTTGGTGACACCCCCCCCTCTGCAGTCCTGCATCCAGCTCTGGCGCTCCAACATAAGAAGGACAAAGAGCTGCTGGATCAAGTCCAGAGGAGGCCATGAAAATGCTCCAAGGCCTGGAGCACCTCTGCTATGGAGACAGGCTGAGAGAGATGGGCTTGTTCAGCCTGGAGAAGAGAAGGCTCCAGGGACACCTTAGAGCAGCTTCCAGTGCCTGAAGGGGCCAAAAGGAAAGCTGGAGAGGGGCTTTTGACAAGGGCAGGTAGGGATAGGACAAGGGGGAATGGCTTTAAACTGACAGAGGGGAGATTGAGATGAGATCTGAGGAAGAAGTTCTTCCCTGTGAGGGTGCTGAGGCCCTTGCACAGGTTGCCCAGAGAAGCTGTGGCTGCCCCCTCCCTGGCCGGGGTCAAGGGCGGGGTTGGAGGGGTTTAGTGGAAGGTGTCCCTGCCCGTGACAGGGGGGTTGGAACTGGATGAGCTTTAAGGTTCCTTCCGACCCAAACTATTCTCGGATTCTATATAATTCTATGCCAACTGTATGAAGTGTTTGCGCTGACATTATGTCTATCTGAGGTACATTGCTGAACTATAGTGTTACGGGGCACAATGAAAGGCTTACAGATTAACAATTCAATGAAAGGACATACTATAACCTTAAAAAAAAAATGTGATCGGGTCTAAGTATTTGCTTCATTTTATAACGAGAAATACTTCCATTGACATAAAGTTGTATCTGACAACGTTCTTGTTTTTCTAAAAATCATCTGAGCTAAATTAGGAGAAAGCCTTTTTACAGTCAGTTACCATAAAACTGCAGGAACTCACTGCTACAGAGCATCACTCAGATGCTTTTCATACGCATCTATTGTAACAGTAAATAACAGCACAGCACAGTATTATTACTTCTATACTGAATGTATTAAACTGATTTCTTGGTGGGATAAATACTTCCTGTTTATTTCTTGTTTTTCTTGGCATAACATAAGAAAAAGCACCCTTTTGGCTTTTTGACTTAAAACTTCTAGTAACTCTTACCTGCAGACATTTTCATTGATAGCACACTGAAAATGGCTAACTCAACCAGGATGCGCTGATATTAATTCTCTGAAACTAGTGTGTATAAGTAAGTAAATCAGAATTCTATAAATTGCCTTCTTGGGTTACCTGGGAAGCTAATCAGCAGAAGTAAACAGGTGACACGGGTATGCAGAAAACCACAACCAGAGGAGAAAGTAAGTAAGTCAGTTACTCAGGTGTCTCTTCTAATCAGGGACTAACCCCCCAAAATGGCAGATTACTGGATACTTCCTTCAAATTTTGAAAAGGCTTGTTGCAGCAGCAGAAGGAAATGTTACTTTCCAGCAAAGAATTAAGAAACAGGTTTTTTTTTTAAAATGGAATCAAGTCTGTCAGACCTCTCTTGGAGAGTTGGGTCAAAAATCATACAAGCACCACCTCAGACAGTGCATGGGGAAAGAAGTACATTTATGAAATACTTATTCAATATATGGGGTTTATAGGCCAATTACAATTGGGAACAATTACAGGCCAATAGGCCATTTCTTTTGTTTGTTTTAAATGCTAGCACCTAAATACATTCATTTAATATAATCAAAGATTATTTATTTGGCCATGAAGACTTCCAGGAGACTGTGTTAAGTCCCACAAATGCCCTTGACAAGAGGCCCTAAAAGCCAGACTGAATGGGGAACTGCTGACTTCTGTGAACTGAGGATCACTCTCCTGTACTGACACAAATAGTAAAAGCTGCTCCACCTCTAATGCAGCAGCATCTTCAGGTGTAGAGGATTTTTGTTATGTGGTTACTCAACAGATTTAATTAGACAACCCAACATATCATACCAGTATTTATCTCTGTTTACCTACGCAAATCAACTTTTTTGGACTCACCTGTGACTTGGAATGAGCATGGGTGGGACTTTGTTTGACCATGTCTTTGTTACCAGTATATAAGTTCTCTTCTCTGAAGTATGCAGCATTGCTGTGCAAGCAGAAATTTATATTCTTAAGGACAGACTTAGCCTATTTAAAAGCAATTAAAAAGAAAAAAAAAATACAGCAATTACCAAGTCTGTCAGAGTTGTACTTATTACATATTAGAAACTAATTTCTAGCTACTCCTCATTGCTCCTCCATTTCACAACACCCATAGTTCCTCCAGAAACACCCATGTCTTACACATTTGCAGAACATCAATGTTCACTGAATCACAGAATGGTTTGGGTCGGAAGAGATGTTAAAGCTCATCCATTTCCAACCCCCTGCCACAGGCAGGGACACCTTCCACC
>NW_009910619.1:66751-73365 GCF_000696875.1 Nestor notabilis
ACACGCTGGATAGAGGGGGAGAATCCCCTCCCTCGCCCTGCTGGTCACGCTGCTGGTGATGCAGCCCAGGACACGGTTGGTTTCTGGGCTCAAGCGCACACTGCTGGGTCATGGTGAGCTTCTCATCAACCAATAAACACCCCCTTGTCCTTCCTCCCATGGCTGATCTCCAGTCTCCTGCAGCCTTTATCTGCACTTGGGACTGCCCCAACCCAGGTGCAAGACCTTGCATCTGGCCTTGTTGAACTTCATGTGGTTTGCCTGATTGTCCTGAATTTGTAAATAGTTTTATTTTGTCCTAACATTGCTCAAAAAGAACTCTAAGCAATAGGACAAACCACCATAGCACAACACAGGAAGTTGTTTCATCAACAGAGAAAACCAAATGCTTCCTACAAATTTGTGCCCTACCTCAAGCTCATAGTAACAACAGTGTTTTCCCTACCATATCCTCTTGGTCTCCTGAGGTCTCCCCCATCCTTCCCTGCTCATCCTGATGGCAACCAGCTGAGAGCGCACTGTGACATGACTAGGTAAGCAGGCCACACTAAGTGCTTACAATCACACAGAAGCCTTTCTCCCTACAAGGACACTGACGTGGGTCTCTCCTCTGTGAGGGTGATAACTTTCATGGTGTTTACAGACACTCATTATCACCAAGACATCCACCCGCCTCTCCCCTGATTTTGCTGAATTCGATGTATGGTTCAAAGCTCACTGGAGGAACAGCAGATTCCTCAACTACGGAACCATTCAATATGGTGGAAATAAACAATCCCCCTAATCTTTCTCAGGAGTGGAATGTCCACTCATTTTCCTATCAACACGTTTTAAAATTAACACTAGAAACTTTAAATGAATCTTGTAAATAGCAAACCTTCTCAAAACATCTACAGTCACCCTAATTTTGCTGCCTTCTGCTCCCACATATCCTGTCCCTGGGTGAAGACGGGGATAACATTTTCCCCGCACACGTATGTGTACACACACTTTCCACAATCTTCTTCCACTGACCACACAGAAGCAGAAGCCTGACTCTGAATTACTCCTCTGTAGTTAATGGGAACATTGCTAATGTAAATGCCTGCTTTTCAAAGTAACTTCAGGTGGATTTAGGTTGCACTTCCAGAGAGACAGAGCATGCATGCTTACACACACTGATGCCATTGTGAACGAGTATCTAAGTTCCAGGCTTTGCACACATGCTACGGTTCATCTAATCCTCAAAAAGGGAATAAAAAAGACAATTTGAAACATTACCTTAGTATTTTAGGGCAACTATGAGGAAGGCCTAAAAACATCCACTTGCATTACCTGAGGGTTTGCAGGTTCCACCATCAGGTTAGATGGGAAAACTGGTGTTCAGTCTAAAGACCCACTGTTCTCTTTCACACAACTGCTTTGAACTTCTGTCAGTTTTTTATATTTAGACCTATCTGCTTTACAAAGCTGGATGGCAGTAAGTTTGCTGGGGGAGAGATTCCCACTTGTTCCTCAACCTTCAGAAAGCATTACTAGTACCTTATTGAGGTATTTCTTGAGACAGCAAAAATGCAAGCTAAGCACACAGAACATTTCTGCAACATTTATATGAAAACTTAGAAAGTCAACAACAAGATATTAAGCACATTAAGCACTTGGGAAACCACATGACACAGAGCTACACTCTGGGAACTGTGGCAATGTATGTGCAACTACCATAACTTCTGCCCTCCTAAAGTCAGTAGTTTCAGGAATTGAGATTTGTAATCTCCCCACATACTGCTATTCTTGCTTTACCAATAAGGAATGATTTGCCAGCAAGTAGCTTAGAAACAAAGCCCTGATCTGCAATTTGTTTAAACTATTAAAAAAAGGTAATGACATTGTTTTTAATATTAATTTTTATGTATCTACAAGTACTCTTACTGTGGTCCGAAGCCACAAGTACTTCCAACACTGAACTCCTAATGTTTCCAAGTTAAAAAGGACTGAAGCTGCCTACCCTCACTCTGGGAGCTTCAGAGGTTGATACTTGTTTATGAAAGCCTTAAGACCCTAAACCCCAATTCTAACAGTAAACCACTCTTCATGAAATACTGACATGAAGGTTTAAAAACATCGAGCACAGCTCAGCCGCAACATGTCCTTATTGTAAAGTTCAAATTAGGGACTGCTAAAGGAAAACTTTACAAAGGTGGTAAGAGACAGCTATTGTAAGCACTTACCACTGAACAGGCTACAATATTTGAAGTATCTAGTCAGCAAACACGCGTTTAAGTATCTGAGTAACATAATTCAAGTGCCCCGCAGGCTCCACAGAAATATAAGGAATCTTAATGACAGCAACCTCTATACATTCACCTTTGCTTCTGCTTCTTACCACATGTCACACCCCGTTATCTCCTGGTAGCCCAGAAACACAAGGGACTATCAATCAAACAGGTGCAAAGATTTTAACTGAACTTCCACTCACTTTAGAGTCAACTTATCCAAAGGCAGCTCAAGTGCATGATTTGCAGATGATGTCCTTTTGAAATGTGTTGCTGTAAAACAGGATTATTGGTATTAGTATACTCTTAACATAAACTTTTTTGTTTAGGAATATAAATTCCAACTGAAGTTCAAATTATCACGGAATGGTTTGGGTTGGAAGCGTCCTTAAAGCTCATGCAGTTCCAACCCCCCCTGCCACAAGCAGAGACACCTTCCACTAGACCAGATTGCTCAAAGCCCTGTCCAACTTGGCCTTGAACACTTAGAAGTTCCAAAATATTTTTCCAAATTCATTTGACAGATAGATTATCTAGTACAGTTTAAACTCCACTAAATCAAAATGTCTTCCCAAATATATTTTTAAACAAACAAAAATGCTGAAATCAGCAATTACTGAATGCGTAAAAACAAACTCTCTGAAGCAACAAACAGGCATATGTGGGCAAATAGATTTTGGTTTTTAATCAGCTGCACAAGGATCTGTACTCACTGTACATAATTATAATAGAGATTTGTATCTTAATTTCATTTGATCACTAAGATTGGATATAAAGCTACTTTTCCCACTTGACTTGCTCCTTACTTTGTGAAACTCAAGTAGTAAGTAGATAACTTCAAACCTGCAGACTTGAACAAACACATCACAGCATCATTCTGCAGATCTAAACTGTTTCTAAGGAGAAATGAAAGGTATCAATTACCTGCCTGAGATGCTATTACACTTCTCAGAAAAATGGCAAGTATTCTCAAGTTTCCCATCCACTCCGTAAGTCTCTCCTCACTGTTCCTGTTAGGACTCTGGTGGTCGAGAGTCTTGTGTTGGGAAAATTATGTTTTTGTCAGGCACTCATGATATGCAATCACGGGGAAGGCTAAGCGCTATCAGGCAAATAAATCACTACACTTACTTTAAACTACAGCACTACAGCAGCCTAAGCAAACATTACACTGCAGAAATCTTTGTGCTGGATTATTTCCCAGCTTTCTAAACACCAGTAGGACTCCAGGCACCTAGCATCCCTCCCAAGGAACAAAACCCACATAAACCTCATCCCGTTGCGAGAATCAACTTCCACCAACACAAACCTGCGCAGACGTTACCACCAGACGTTCCCTGCCCGCCTTCCTCCCACCAACGCAGGCCCCTGGGGAAGCAGCAGCAGCACAGGCGTTCCAGCACGACAGTTGTACACACCAGAGCTCTGCAGCAGCAGCAGCAGCTGCCTCGGATCCCCCCACGTAGCCCACACTGTGCAGAGCCAGTGCTGTGGCCGCACCTCGCTTACCTCCCCTACCATTGCTGCCATGGGACGCACGCTACACACCTCAGTTACTACGCGCACACGGAAACTGTTGCCAGGCTGTGAGTAGCGTCTCTCCTCCACCCCTTGAAGCTGCAGGACAAAACCGGCAGAAAAGCAGCAAGCAGATTTTGGGCTGTGGGCAAGGAAACAGCCCCTTATGACAAACTAGCAGCACTGGCAGTAAGAAATTACTCCACACTGCTGTTCCTAGACAGAGGAGTCTCCAAGCTGCAGCAATACCAAACAGTACAAATTGCTTGCCCTTACATGTCACCTCATGTTTTCTTCAGATACACACCCTTTCAAACACCTCTGCAGCAACTGAAATCCTCCCCTAGCAAGCAAAGACTACACTGCCAAAGGCCCTGACACAAAAGTGAAAGAAACACCAAGCTTACATTTTGGGTCTTCTTGCCTTACAACCAGTCTCAGCCATGTAATGTCTGATGTCACTGGAGTACCAGTATGTGGAAGTACTATGGGAATTGTAGTTTTTCCTCTGCAGGAGCAACAAGGCAGGGGATCCGGGACTGCACCACAAGCTTTGGGAACGCTCTGCTTCATGCAGAGGCTGGCAAGTACAGCCCTACTGCTTTATTTAGAGAGGAAACTCTTCTCAGATGGGAAATCTCTCCAGTTCTATTCCAGGAAAGAAGAAAAGTGTGTGGGAAGTTTTGAAATGCACCTTCTTCTCCTTCCCACACAAGAAGTTGTTTCTAAGCAATTACTCTGAGGTGATCACAGGCTTCCAAAACCATTTGTCAACTCCCTGAGAACCCAGTGAGGAAATTTTAATGGCCCTAATGCACATACAATATACACATAATGATGTCATATGTAACAGTACAAGAGTTCTTATGAGAAGTTCAACATCTCTTGTGGTTTTGGCATCTCCACATAAAAAATAAGAATGTGTTTTCTCACTGGTGATGATGCACCCGCCACTTCTGCTCCTGTCTCCCTGCCAAAAGGCATCACCCAGCTCACCCCAGCAATGTGCTATGAGTCTTTTGCAGTAACAACCCGATCAAGCCCTGTGCTTCCTGTAAGAAGAACTAAAAATAAAGGTTATTTTAGTTAAAGGCTATCTTTCATGATCAAGTGCTGCATCTGACTTACCTCCTCCCCCCTTTCAGTCAAATATCTCATTGACAGTTACATTTTATAACCTGTTACATATTTTTCCTTAATAAAGTCATTATTTGCCCACACTTCTTTGCCTTAACTCACATGATGAACCCTGATCCTTCCCTCACCTCACCATATTTTTACTGCTACAAAAAGAATGAAGAAATGTAATTTCAGCAAATAAAGAAACCCAGACATGTTTATTCTGTTTGGAAAAGCCTAACAGAACAGTTTTCCTCTTTTGGAGGTGACACCATAAAACAACAGCTGTAATATAAATTTTTCAAAAAAACCTCAAGCTGCCCTTCAACAAACACTTAAGTCATCTGAGTTAAACCTAAAAATAAATTGTTCACCCTGAACAATAAACCTACCACTAAATCCACCTCACAGACTATGAGAAAGCTGCTGTGAAAGCTAGAAGTGTTACAGTGGAAATCAGAAAACTTTTTGGTCTTCAATGACTTAAGACAGGCAGACCATGGGCAAAAGATCCTAAAAGGGAAGAAAAGAAAAAATAAATTACAACTTTCTGCAAAGGTTTCCTTTGTTCCCACGGCATTTTCACTAACGCACGGCAGCATCACCTTGTTCCGCAAAGAGCCTTCCCTCACCCCAGTATAAAGTCTGACAGCGAACTACACACTCCTTTGGCCTGGGCAAGACAGAGGGAAAGGGAGGAAATCCAGACACCAATCCACAAAACCAGTTTAGGCATGAATTATTTCTGCTAGCCGGGGAACAGCATGTTACAGAGAGAACAAGATGGCCTTTTCCAAAGGGCTCACCATCTATGTAAAAGCAAAATACTGTACAGAGAACTGTTGAGAGAACAGTTTACAGTCAAAATGCAGTGTAACCCTTTGCTACCAGCCAGCAGAAACTATGCTCCCAAACATATTCCTACAAGGTACCTAGAAGTAGTAGTGGCTGCACCACTGGACACCCTCTAAAGATTTCAAAGGTTTTAGCACCACATGTACCGAGAACATTAATACCAACCAACAAATATTTTTAAGGGCTCTTTACACTTGCTAACTTCAAGTAATTCAGCATGAAGACGATGCTCACACACAACCTCCCAGCAGCAACCTGGCTATAGTAGTGTGAATTCATCCGAGTAATGACACACTTAATCGAGCAGATTGCAGCGATGTTAATAACACAGCAGAACATCTGTTTATGCACTAGGCCTAAGTATGAGCAGTTATTCTTCCGGACCCTTCCCCACACCAGGACACTTTTGAGGGCTTTTTACTATGACAGGAAATGTAAAAACTCTTAACAATTAAATCAAGCACTGCTGCCAAGGGAAAAAATATATCGGGACTTGGGGAGAGAAATCTGGAAAAAAAATCCGGAAGAAAAAAGGCAGCAAAAACGAAGAAACTTCCTTTTTCCTGAAGCCAAACGTTTCAATGTATTCCCCTCCAGAGTCTCTGGAAGGGGCTCCTGCTTCACCCTGTTGGGATTCCAAGGTATATACTACTTGCTTACTCTACAGCTCTTTTCTGCTCTCTCCCCGTGCACAAACCTCGGTTATTTTTGGTGTTCCAGCCCCGCTCACAGCTCTTTTAACTCCCCAGCGCCCACGGATGTGACAGCGTACGACAGGCAAGTGTAACGCAGGCTTGTACTTTCGCAGACACGTCCTTTATTTATACGTTCCTGCCCTAACAGCAGCCACGGGGGTTTCCCCCACCAGAC
>NW_009910620.1:0-259 GCF_000696875.1 Nestor notabilis
ACAAGGTGTAAATAAGGAGATGACCGCAGCCACAGAGATGTCAGCACAGCTCCTCACTGCCCTGTCAACATCTCTGTTCCTTCAGAGAGCAACTGCCCAGGCCCAGAGCCCCACGCTGGAGGTTACCTGCGTAATGATACCCAGCCAGTGGATGGTGTTCATGTGGCTGGGGACCCCCCTGGCGCAGCAGCTCCAGAGCCTCCTGTGGAAGCGAATGGAAAAACCCATTGGCGACAGCGCTCCAGGATGCCCTCCGACG
>NW_009910620.1:630-885 GCF_000696875.1 Nestor notabilis
ATCTCGGGGGTCCTGGCGAAGAAAAGCATCAAAGAAACCTCAGTCGGGTGTTGAATGGTCCCCGATCAGAGAAGCTTTCTCCTCCTTCTCCTGATCCAAATGGATCCTGGAGCTCTGGGATCTCTGCCTGGAATGGTGCACCGATGTTAATGTGCCTGCAGTAAGGAGAAAGAGGAGGTGAGGAAGGCAGGTGGTGAAGAGGTGGCCCCACACAGCCCATGGCACTCAAAGCAACCACATGCCAGCCCTCGGCGC
>NW_009910621.1:0-25531 GCF_000696875.1 Nestor notabilis
CATGCGGGACAGTGTTGAATGCCTCAAACAAGTCCAGGTAGATGTAGCTCTACCACTGTCCATCAGTCCTGTAGCTTCATCATGGAAGGCCACCAAATTGGTAAGGCAGGATTTCCCCTTAGTGAAACCATGCTGGCTGTCACCAACCCCCTTTCACGTTTTTATTTCCACCTCATTGTTTTTCATGTGCCTCAGCATTCTTTCCAGGAGAATCTGCTCCAAGATTTTGCCAGGCACAGAGGTGAGACTGACTGGTCTATAGTTTCCTGGGTCTTCCACCTTCCCCTTCTTGAAAATGGGGGTTACATTTCCCTTCTTCCAGTCATCTGGAACTTCACCTGACTGCCATGACCTCTCAAATATTATGGACAGTGGCTGAGCAACTTCATTTGCCAGCTCCTTCAGGACCCGTGGATGGATTTCATCAGGTCCCATGGACTTGTGCACGTTCAGGTTCTTAAGGTGGTCTTGAACCTGATCCTCTCCTATAGTGGGCCTAAGGTCTTCATTCTCACAGTCCCTGTGTTTGCCTTCCAAGGCTTGGGTGGTGTGGTCTGAGCATTTGCTAGTGAAGACTGAGGCAAAGAAGTCATTAAGAACTTCAGCCTTCTCCAAATCCAGGGTAGCCAGTCCTCCCAGTAGCTTCTGGAGAGGGCCCACATTGTCCCTAGTCTGTCTTTTATTTGCTACATACTTTTTTTTAGGGTTTTACAGAAGTCATTTTCTGGTACCCCCAGTGTATTTCAATACATTCTCTTTCAATGACCTGATCATGCATACATTCTTGTTTCATGGTCATTGAAAATTTATTCTACAGTGGTTTACTAAAAGTGTTTTTGTGTGTGTGAGTATGTGCATGTTTGTCTACACTTGCATAATAGATTATGTTTTTGCAACTACTTTTCAATTATATACATCTATCCACAGCAGTGTTACTGTTATGAGATCAACTGTGTGAAGTGAACAACTTTCTAAAAGGAAAATTTTGATTGGACATAAAAAAAATAAAGTCTTCGAGGTTGGAGTAGTTAAACACAGGAACGGGTTTCCCAGAGAGGGAACAGACAGAGCAAATTCAGAAAAATAATACAATAAATACAACATATGGGGGTTCTAGATTTAGTAAATAGCAAATCTTCTGAAATATGAAAGCAAAGGAGTAACTCGAAAAATAGCAACTACAGAACAAACGTGTTTGCTGTATGAAAAATCAGATTACAGAATTAATTTCCATGGGAAGTGTCAGGTCAAGAGTTTATAATTAAGAAGGATTCTTAATAAGGACAAAGAAAAATACTTTTAATATAAAATAGAAAATATCAGCCTTCATAACTCAGTGGCTTGTGACAAAGTCTGTCAGTGATGAAGTAAGACCTAGCAAGGGAAGACTGTCTTTTCTTTTTATTATTCTCCCCACATACCCCACCCCAAACTGATTTCAGTTAAAAGGAGAAGAAGTGAATAATGAATAAAGAAAGACAGCACATTCATTCCAGGGAAATATCAGCAGTGGGCTGCCAGTACTTCTGAAGAGTGTTAGGAGTGTTTCTTCTATCTCTGCTACTGAACCGCACGCTTTGATGCAAAATGAATGGCTGGCATGTTATCTTATGGCCTTGAATTGTTCTCAGAGAAGACAAGGAAGTTAATCAAGTCAGAATAGTTCAAGAAATGCTTCAGCATGAACAGAGAAACACACATCATCCTGAAAAACATGCATGAGCAGCATCTGCTAGCTGCACGATGTTGAAGATTTCACATATGAAAACTGTAGTGCTAAAAATGCTTTGAGAAGCATGCTTGTATGCATAGACAAAGCTTAGAGATGTTCAGGCACAGTATAAACCAACTTCAATTAAGAGGTATTTTATGCTTAATTTTGCATTGAAATAAATGTATCAGTTTTATGAAATTATCCACGCGGTTTTGGAGCAGATCTGCTACAAGTCGTATGCAAATAATGTTATGAATAGTCTCCTCATCTGCAATGTGTGAAGGATCAAGAATATTATTAAAATGCATCTACATTTCTTGCAGGTAGAGAAGCTGTTATTCTGGATTTTCAGGCAAGGAACTAAGTAAGAAAGCAAATTCACCCATCTGTGCATCACTGATTCTTCAAGCTCAGTCTCAGAGGATGCATAAATCTGTTGCAGAATGGAAGTGAATCTCAACCAAGAAGATTAAGTGACTTGACTTTGTAACAGAGACAAAATTACAGCATATTTTTTTTCAGCCTAAATGATATCAGAATATTATTTTATCAGAAAATCATTCTTCTCCTTTTCAGGAGTTACACTTTGTGTCAGCTCTGTTCCAAACACCGAAGGCCAAATTTTGAGGTGTAAATCAGTACACCTGAGCTGATTTAAAAAATATAGTGCTCTATAGAGCTGAGTTAATTCACTGTTGTCTTTAAAATTTGAACTTTATCGTGTTTATGCTTTTAGGTCATAACCAGGCTATAACTCCTGGTAAATAATACAATGATTTTTGAAATATTACAGACAGAATCAGCACACCATCTATGAACAGAAGACACAACTAGAATGAAATATTTTTAGTTCTCCTTTCCTTCCAAGAGAATGATCCTTGCAATCTGACCAGAGACAAAGAAGCCCATATATCTTGTAGCTATATGTAATAAGGATTTATATCTCTCTGCAATTTTGATAGTTTTAAAAGTAACAGTCTTTGCTTACACATAAACAACTTTTATCCATGCTCTTTAATTTTCTCATTGTTTTGTAGGGGATTCATAATAGTGAAATTGATCTGTTCAATTCAAACTGTGGTAAGCGTGATTCTCAGACTGGGAATGTAGCAAAAGCAAATTCAAGTTGTTCCATACTCTTTTTCGTGTGTAATGGAAGTTTGTTTCAAATTATGGTAAGAAAACCTCTGCCCCATATAAAAATTTATTTTAAAGACTGAGGCCAAGGCAGCATTAACTACTTCAGCCTTTTCCTCATCCTCAGTCACTAGGTTTCCCCTAGTATCCAGTAGAGGATGGAGGTTGTCCTTGGCCCTCCTTTTATTGCTAATATATTTGTAAAAGTACTTTTTATTATCTCTTATGGCAGTCACCAGATTTAGTTCTATCTATGCCTTCGCCTTTCTAACTTTCTCTCCACATAACCCAACAACATCCTTGTACTTTTCACGGGGTGACAGTCCCTTCTTCCACATGTGATAAATTCTCTTTATTTTCCTGAGTTCAAGCAATATCCCCCTGAAATGTGTTACTACCCATCCTCAGAAATAAAGCTCCACTTCATCCTTTTCTATCACTTCTCACCTGTTGTATTTGTACTCGTTTTGAGTCCCTGACTATGCTATGCAGTTAATCCTGTGTGCTGACACCAGAACCTGATCACCAGCTGATCGAGGTGAAATGTGAAAAAATATAACTCACAAGTGCTTGGAGAAGCATTATATATATATTTATCATACATGCATACTTAAAACTTGGAGAGGTCCAGCCTTCCATTTCTATGCCTCCACACGTGGATCCAAAGCTCAGCCTAGTAGTGTACACCCAGTTCTTTGTGTTGAAATTTTTTAGTTCAATTACACACCAGCTGTGTGAGACTGCTCATTTTCTTCTGGGGAGAATTGTGGAAGGTATGTTCTTAGCACACTGTACTAATGTAGTAAATATCCTATTCATCTCTGTATGAAAAACAGGAAGAGTCACACACTTTTTTTAGCTAGCAATTTTTATGTTGATTGTTGCATGTACTCATTACTGAGCCTGTTTTTTAAAAATTTATCTGAGGTAAATTTAACAAAAAAAAAAATCTCAAAAAGTTAAGCAATAGCTCAGGATTAACAGAATGCATAAAAATTGTTCCTCAGTTTTTACGAAAAATAAAAATTTCAGTACCCCTAAGTATAATTCCTATTATAATTTTCTTTTTTCCATTTTTTATCTGTACTCCAACAGATAGTAGGGGCTTGACACATAGCTGGTATACCTATTTCTGTGCCTAGTTAAGTATTTTACTTCTCTCTTATTTTCATTATGCAAAAATATTTCTGAATTATAGTTTCAAATCTTTCTGGATTGTTAAAGTGTTCCTGAAACAAACAAACAAACAAACAATCCTACTCCCTTTGGGGGTCTATATCAATACATATGTGTACTGTTATATACATATATCAATATATAAATACACTTAACCTCACTGTTTTAGATATCAGGGAACTATTGACAAGCCTCGCGCAACTCCTGCCTACCCCTTTAAGCAAATACATTTCTCACATTTCTAAGTTTCTTGCAGTCAGCACACAAAAAAAAAAAATAAAAAAATTGAAAAGCCCTGGCAATTACCATTACTCTTAGTGGGATGTCTTTCATCTTTATCTTTGCTCCAAAGCAAGAGTGGGAAAGATCTGCTTTTGCTACAGGCTTAGGAAAGGAACAGCTAAACCTCAACTCATTAAACAATTTATGAAAACCTAAGTATCACATCTTAGGATGGAAGAGGAGAAAGTACAGGATGGAAGAAGAGGAAGGTATTTCACTCATAAGAGGTGAGTCTATTTCCTTGGTCAGGCTTTCAAGTTCAGACAGTTAGTCCTTTCTTTTTTTCTTTTTGTTTGTCTTCCCAAAGTGAAAATGTCTTAACCTGTGTAATGCTCAGGGCTTTCAGTGTGCAACTCTGCAGTCTGCCTTTCCTCCAGGCTTTGTAATCTTTCACTCAAATTGGTGTGACTTTTCCAAGGCCTCTGTAGTTTTCCCATTTTCTCATGCTGTTGGTCTTATTGCCTTCCACCTGCAAACCCTGATATTGTTATGTTAGGTTGCCATTGGATGAAGTAATTGCCACTGACTTGAGAATCATGTCATCTTTCCCCTCCATTTTTAAATATCCCATGATTTGCCATTTTATGGAATAATATGCATGTACAAAGCTTATACACCAGTCAGCACCCAAACCTCTGCCCCTCTCAATCTCTGTCATAGTATGCTCCAGTCTCTGCTAATAAGCAGGAAGAAACATTAGAGAGTTTAGGCAGGTCCTGATGGAAACCTTACATTTATTATAGAAAAAGCTTTATGGGCAGCCACTTCCTAGGGAGGAAAGTGGTCCAACAAGGAACCCTGCTGTATTTCTTCCATGCTGTCTGCTGAGGAGGGCTTTCCTTTTTCTTCCCCTTAGAATTTTGTCTACTTTTTTCTTTATTGTTTTGGTGTAGGGTTTTTTCTCCTGTGTTCCTCTCTCTCATTCACCAATTTGTATTTTTATTTTTTTTCCCCAAAGTAACAATTACCATTACTGTCAATGTGTAACATCCTCTATGGACCAGATGAAGAAATATTTGTACACATAAGCCTGCCTGAACATCTTCTGTGCAAAAACTTGCAAAGGCACTTCCTTCTTGAACTGTTTTTGACATCTCCTTAGACCTCTAAATTTGTTTGAAAATGATTCTGAATTATCAAAAAGTTGTATTCATCCTATCATTTTTCTAGGCATTATACCAACTGTGTAAAAATGACTGAAATTTTCAGACTTAACTACTTTTTTATTATTTTTTATTATTTAACATAATTTATAAATAATAGTAAGTTTTCATGAAACATAAAAAAAAATCTACACTCAACTTCTTTTCCTAAAAATGCTTCCATGTACAATATGAATAATCTGGTAAATATTCTCCTGTGTTCTGCTGGAAAATAATGGATCACATTCAGCTCTGGATTCAGTCACTCAAATATTAGTTTTAATAAAACAAGTGTTTATACATTAGGAACGCAAGCTCCATGATGGTGCAGTTATGAGAGTCCATGTTTCTTCCTGAAATAAACATTTATATTTGGTCAGATCAACTGTTCTTCAGAGCCCATTGAGAAGACTTTCTCTGCCAAACACAAACACAGGCTGTTCTGCTCCATAAGAGGTCTCCCACCAGCTCTGAACATATTTCATGCAAGTAGCTTGTGTGACTTCAGGCACCCATACGTAGGCAAATGAATTGAACCCTTAAATGAATCCCAATATTTATGACTCAAAATATATCTATATAGTGGCATCGTCAGGGGCAATTAGGGTGAAAATTGTAATCATGTTAGTAAGATTACTTGAAAGATAGAATGTTAAATATCAGCATAGAAAATGTAAATTTTTATGCACTGAGAAAGCCTATTGTTTACTAATAGAAGGTGTTCATTGAGAGACAACTGCATGTCTGTGGCTATTTTAACCACAATAATTCATACTGTTTTTAAAACATGTCAATAAGCATTAAAAGTCACTTTAATTACTGAAAGTAAAACATTCCTAGGAAAAGTACAAGCAATTTTCAAGCAATGTTCATAAATGTTATTCATCACAAACACCATAATCTTAATAGCTTCAGCATAAACAGAGAATAAGTGATGACATCCTGTTCTTCAAGTGAAGAAGCAATGTGTACTATGAATTCCCTTTTCAGCTTTTTCAAAATTGGAACATTGCACTGCAATGCTGAAATTGAAAGCAAACTCCTAACATCCTTCAAAGCAAGCATTTTATATTAATGAGTTGTTCATTTTTATATCACCCACTTATCTAACATTTTCGTTATGTGAATTCTCTTGAAATGTATTTTCTCTGTCTGTTTTTTGGGTGAAACTGACTTCTGAATTTAAGGATCTTGCATTGCTAAGATTTTATGGCCAGAGTTTCTCATTTGGCACTGTTCTTCCACTTCTGTTCTCCTTGAGCTGACTTCTTAACATTAACTACTTGCAAGTTAGTGTTTTTTAAGATCCAATTACCCTTTTTTCCAGCATTGCCAAGTTTGGGATCTTATATTCTTTCAGGTGTCCACCAGACTTTAAAAAGAAGACACACAAATGAGAGAGAATTATTGCAAAAAAGACTCTGGAAATTTACCATTAGTAAAATTTGTCACACACTGAGTTTTGGGTTAAAAAAAAAAGTCCTCTGTTTAACATGGGTAATGTACAGGCAACAGTGTGATTTTCTCTTTAAGTTAAATAGCAGTGATTTCTTACAGTGATTTGCCTCTTCCCAGATGACTCACAGCCACATTTTCTTCACTAGTTTTCATCCGCTTTTTTTGCCTGTGAAAGGGTACCTTTCATTAAAAAAATATGACATTTTGCAACCCTGGAGTGGCAGGGGCAGTAATTGAAAATGTCTGTAATCCCTCTCCTTCACCAGTCTCTCTTTCATCGCATCTCTTGTAATTCCATTTATAATTTCTTTGTCTCTGTATTTCAGTTAATATGACCATGCTGAAGTGTTCTATAGCCAAATCAGAGGTCTGTGGCACTTGAAAATGCTAAGTACTTTAGTTAGTATATAATTAATATTTGTTTGCCTTGAAACTAAGTTTAAGAGTAAGTTGCAGGTGAAACAATTTTTGACATTCTTACTTTAACAAAGCAATTTACTGAGAAATGCTATTAGGAACTTCTTATATCTTTAAACATCATAAAATATACACCATTGAAAGTACAGAACACAAATAGCTCTGATTTACCTTAGGTAAGGAAATCAGTTTGGCAGCATATACGTACTCTGATTAGGAGCTGGTCATACATTGGGAGAGATGGGTCACTGCTTGTGGTTAATTTGTTGTCCTTTTCCTGCACATCAACCTGTGTAGACCAAATCTTTGAAGAGTCTCAGGAGTTGGTGAGGCTTCTATGATTTTCCTGGTTTTGAGGTATCCTCAAATATTGTCCATAGGTGTCCCCAAGTGCATCCTTATCCTGCTACAAGGTTATGTGAACAAATAACAGCAATTCTACCTTTTACTGATCATTTGATTATTAATCATGTGAACAATCTTTACCATGCATCAGTGTAATTTCTCTTTGGCGCAACTGTCCCATTCACTGTTTCAAACTTCTCCCAATGCCTGTGAATATTTGCAGGTCGTGAATATGTGAAAAATTCTGGAGAGTTTTAAATCATAGTTGAGAGGCTTATAATAGTGGATCATTTCATCTGATACCATGTTGCAAATAATAACCACTGCTTTACAAAAAGGAAAGCTGTTTGTCTTTCCTGTAAGGAAAGAAGAGGAATTCCACATGATCCATGGGGGTTTTAGTCTTTAGTGTCAATACAGACTATAGAAAGTGGAGGAACACTGTCATGCTACCTCAGACTTTGATTGTAAGGAAGGGAAATACTGAAAAAAATTGTTTCTTCCCTCAGAAAAGGGGACTTATTATAAGCTTCCAATGAATAAGAGGGTGGTATTTTCCACAGATTCCAAGTGGTCCTAAGCAGAGGTCCATGCTTTCAGTACAGCTGATACATTTTTTAATGGCAGGACCTTTGAGCTTTTAACTTGGAAAAAGAAACAGTAAATATTCTTTTAAAAATTAACCTTGTACTTTTCCTTTCTTGGTAAAAAAGTATTTTGTTAACTCTAAACTGCTTTTCTTGTATTGTGTTTTTAATTTTATGTGTATATGTTTCTTTATTCAAAAAAAGACAATTAACAGTTTAGCTGTGAGTTTCCTTGGCAAGGGATGCAAGTGGATGATGAAAAACTACATGGTATAAAAGAGGGATTGGAAAAATTCATGAATGAGAAATTAACTGAGAAGTCAAGAAGTCAGCTCAGGAAATAAAAATAAATAAAAAAAATAAATATTTGGAATATAACCAGCTAAGAGGAAGTAATGTACATTTGTGCTGGTTCCTCCATAGGCATCTTTATGTGACCCTCCTGGAGGCAGGATTTAGGGTTACATAAGTTTATGGAAGTACCCTGATGGCCACTCTTGGACCTCTCCTGAATGTTGCTATGCCTGGTGTTTTAAGCAGGTAATAAACATTCCTTTAGGCGATCCTGCCCCTCTGCTCTACTCTCACGAGACCTCACTTGGAGTACTGTGTGCAGTTCTGGTGTCCTCAACATAAGAAGGACATGGAGCTGCTTGGGCAAGTCCAGAGGAGGGCCACAAGGATGATAAGGGGGCTGGAGCACCTCCCATACAAAAGCAGGCTGGGAAAGTTGGGGCTGTTCAGCCTGGAGAAAAGAAGGCTGCATGGAGAACTCATAGCAGCCTTCCAGTATCTGAAGGGGGCCTACAAGGATGCTGGAGAGGAGCTTTTCATCAGGGACTGCGGCAATAGGATAAGCGGTAATGGGTTCCAACTCATCAGGGGAAGTTCAGGTTAGATAAAAAGAAGAAGTTCTTTATTGTAAGAGTGGTGAGGAACTGGAACAGGTTGACCAAAGAAGTGGTAAATGCTCCATCCCTGCCAGTGTTCGAGGCCAGGTTGGACAGGGCCTTGGATGACATGATCTAGTGTGAGGTGTCTGACAATGACAGTGATGTTGGAACTAGATGATCTTAAGGTCCTTTCCAACCCACACCATTCTGTGATTCTGTGATTCACTCCCTTCATAGAAGCTGACAGACTATGTAACTTCATGTTTTGAACTATTTCGGTGGTATCATTTGCTGTAACTGTATATAAAAATTGGAGCATGGGTCTCTGCTAGAGAGTATTTGAGGTGCAGCCTCACCAGTGCTGAGTACAGGAGGATGACCACTTCGCTAGTCCTGCTTACCACATTGTTTCCAATACAGGCCAGGATGCTGTTGGCCTTCTTGGCTGCCTGGGCACAAGCTGGCTCATGTTCAGCTGTCCATCAATCAGGTCCCCAGATCCCTTTTCCACCAAGCAGCTTTCCAGCCACTCTTCCCCAAGCCTGTAGAATTATGTGGTGTTGTTGTGGCCCACATGCAGGAACGGACCTGGCACTGAGCTTTGTTAAACCTCATACCACTGGCCTCAACACAGCAATCCAGATTGTGATTGCAATCCACACCCTGTCCAGATCCTTCTGCAGAATCTTTCTACTCTCTAAACAGATAAACAGTCTCACCCAGTGTCCTGGGTTCAGCTATAGCAGTCATTTTTTCTCCTTCTTAGTAGCTGGTGCAGTGCTGTGGTTTTGACTTTCAGTCTGGGAACAATGCTGATAACACCGATGTTTTTAGTTGTTGCTAAGTAATGTTTACTCTGACCAAGGACTTTCTCAGTCTCATGCTCTGCCAGGGAGGAGGGGAAGTCGGGAGGAAGCAGAGACAGGACACCTGATCCAAACTGGCCAAAGGGGTATTCTACACCACAGCACGTCATGCCCAGTATATAAACTGGGGAGAGTTACCCGGAAGGCCCAGATCGCTGCTCGGGTCGGGCTTACTAGGCGGGGGGTGAGCGGTTGTGTCCTCTCCCCTCGTTATTCCTCTTATCATTATTATTGGTAGCAGTAGTGGTTTGTATTATACCTTAGTTACTGAAGTGCTGTTATCTCAACCCATGGGAGTTACATTCCTCCGATTCTCCTCCCTATCCCTCCGGGAGCAGAGGGAGGAAGGAAGTGTGGGGGGAGTGAGCGATTGGCTGTGTGCTTCCAAGTTGCCAGCTGGGTTTGAACCACGAACCTGATATCATCTTCAGATTTACTGAGGGTGCACTCAATCATTTTGTCCAGATTCTTGATAAAGATATAAATAGAACTGGCCCTAGTAGTGAGCCCTACAGAACACCACTTGTAACTGGCCACCAACTTAATTTAACTCCAGTCACTATTGCTGTTTGGGCTCAGCCATCTAGTTGTGATATGATGGCATTCAAGATGATCTGCTCCATAACATTCCCCAGCACCAAGGTCAGATTGACAGGCCTGTGGTTCCCCAGATCCTCCTTCCAACTCTTCTTGTAGATGGACATTTGCTAACCTCCAGTCAACTGACAGCTGCCTGGTTAGCCAGGACTGCTGGTAAATGACTGAAAGAGTGACCGAGACTGGAAGGCACCTCTGGTCAATTCTAAACTCCTGCTCAGATAAGGGTCAGCTAGAGCTGGTTGCCTAGGATCTTGTTCAGTTGTGCTTTGAATATGTCCAATGATGGAGACTGCACAACCTCCCTGGAGGAAACTCCTGTTCCTCTGTTTGACCACTGTCACAGAAAAAAAAGCGTTTTCTTATGTTTACCTAGAATTTCTTGCATTTCAGTTTGTGTCTATTGCCTCTTATCCTGTCATTGGGCACCAGAGTGAAAAATCTGTCTCTGAAATAATGTAATTACAATGGATTGAATAAATATTTCCATGACTCTGCAGACTTGGTCAGACATATCTGTATAGTTATTTCAAAGAAGGTAAGAAGAAATTGATCAAATAGTGAATTGCCAAATTCCTGTCCAGCTTTCTTTCAGTGGTCTGATAATGAAATCACTCTTCCTTGTGTTTTGGGGTAAACATAAGTCTTCATGCACAGCACTGCAAACAACAGAAATCACTTTCTTAAAAGTGTAATAATGGAATATAACATTTGCATGTTATATGGAATATTGAGTTGGAAAAATTCATTTTTGACATCCCAGATACAAAGAGTTGTAGTTACTGTTGTTTATAAAAACTCACAGACACATGAAATTTTTAGCAATGAGAAAGAACCAACAAAACAATCTAGAATGACGTATTTCATACTTTAAACCACAAAATAATTTCACACCCTGCTAAGTTAGAAACTTTCTACTAATAAAAACTCAGTCTCAGAAAGAACATGAATTATATCATTTACAGAAGAAGACTTACCATGAGTCTGCTCATATAAATGATTTTCATTCATAAATGATTCCAGGAGCAGGTCCAAAATTTGCCACAGAAAATAGACAAACTATTTCTTTTGAATTATTTTTTTCATATATCTACACATACGTTTGCCTTTTTATTCATTTTGCTCTCAGAGTTAAAGAACTTGTGTGTTTATGAATTATATCTTTTTTTTTTTAATGATGCATGGCCATTTGTGCAAAATGAAATAAACAGAATTTAGACTATAGTGTATTTGAACATAATGGCCTGCGGTCTAGTACATTGCCACCTCCAAAAACTCCAGCTATCTTTTAAGTCTAAAAAAAGAAATAGAAGTATCACTAATCTTGCGGGGAAAAAAAAAAAAAGAAAGAAAGAAATAAAGAAGAGGAATGAAGAGGAATATTCTTTGAAATCTCAAGGAAAGCTTTAGTGAAGTGTGTCCTTAGTTCTCCTCTAACAAATGAAAAACAATGATTTCTGTATGTATGTGCATTAAATACTAGTGAATTATTTTCCACTATGCAACAATGAAAGTTTTATTAGTAGTCTTTGATTAATTTGTGGTATTTGCTTTGCTCTGATGTTGAAAATTACAATGTTGATCAATTAATAGACTGACATGTTATGAAATTAATTTTTCTGGTTGTGAAAATTCATTATTACTAAATGTAGTAGCAGAAATAGGTTGAATAATTAGTATTTTTACTCACAGTGTTAAAATTACCCTATCTTTAGTTACTCGAATCAGTAAGTAACAAAGCATATAATTGTCCCAATTTAGCAGCTATCTATCTAATTTGAATGCTTCCTTTAAAGGATTTTTAGAGTCTGAAAATTATAACTTTTTTTTACTAACTTAAAAAAAAAATAAACCAAGTAAGAAAAATTAGCTGACCTCTGAAGAAGAGGAAGAGAGGAAAAAATGGTATTTGAAGAAATTGTATGTTCATATGAGAAAGAAAACTACGATAAAATTAAGCATCTTATTTTTTTTATTTCCTACAAATTAAAAAAAAATGAGTCAATGCAAAATATTTTTATTATATTTAAAAACACTATTACATTGTAGTATAAAACACTTGAACTGAATAATTGATTTTGTTTCATATTAGGGAGCCTTTGCTAAGTATGTATAAAAGAGCAAAAATCACAAAGATACAAAAGTGTAATAAGATCCTCAACAAAGGTAGTTAAACACCTCTAAGCACCTACAAGCCTCATCTTTACAAAGCTTTGTTTTTGTCTAGAAGTCTGTTCTTTCTCAGTAACATTATCATGTGACTTCCACCCCAGAATTAGGAACAGTGATGGACTGGTAGATGGGTGGCTTTCATAAAGTCACACAGAATGGCTGGGGTTAGAAGGCATTTCTGCAATGCCCAGAGTGGGGTGAGCCAGAGAAGGTTGCCCAGGACCATCTACAGCCACACCTTGTCCAGTCAGGTTTTTATTATCTCCAAAGATAGCAACCTGTTCCAGTGTTCGAACATTCTGACAGTATAATAAAAAATAATAATAAAAAAAAACCACACCAAAAAAAAACGAAAAACCCCCAAAACCAACCAACCAACCAAAATAAATACAAACGGATAACATTACCCTGAGCCTTCCCTCCTCCAGGTTGAACAGTCCCAGTTCTCTCAGACTCTTTCTTCTGTTGAACTATCCATTGGACCACCTGATCCCAGAGTAAAAGTTGCACGTTACTATTTGATGCATACGTCAAGTCAACCACATTTTAGTTATTTAACATTGTTTAACCCTGTTAAAAATATTTAGACTGTTTTTCAAGTAATGGCTTTAAATACTTCTTTTGATAAAGTTTAATATAGAGGAAATTTGACCTACAATGGATGATAAATTCAAACAGCTATGCCTTAAGAAGATAAATAAATTTTGGTGTGTAATATTTGCCTTCTTTTAAAACAGCTCAAATCTACTGATGTTGAAGTCTACCCTTTGACATGTGTGTTCTATATACTAAAGGAGTGAGTCTTCATCCACTTATTTCTATTAATTTCTGGGTGGACCATAAGCTAAATTGTGAGCAATGTGCTGAGACCATCTTTTCAGGCTGTTACTTCTGAGATAGCCTTTGTAAAGTAAATCCAAGATGACAAGTAAAACCAAAAGGGGACAATTAAGCCTGTAGGTTGATCATTGATGTCTTCCTAACTAATGGACCAGAGAGCTCAACTTCTTACAAAGACATTATTACACTGTCAAGATTTTGCATTTAAAAATGTCTCAATACGGGTTATTTCACTAACATGATATTTTTATCTTATTCCTCTCTCTCATTTTCTCGCCCCCTCCTCTGTCATTTCTCCCGTTATTAAGAAAGAAATATCACAATGTTTTATTTCCTGGTATCATTTTTTTCTATTCCCAATTAGCTTTAAAATCTGATGTAACATAGAGTTTAAACTGGTTTCATTGGTTAATTATTTTATGGTTTACTAGTCCATGGAATTGATAGTGAATTTTCAAATGCATTAGAAGCTTTTGTTACCATCAGTCATGAGGTTCCATTGTTTGCTGTAAAGGTTGTGTGGGGAAACACAGCACTGTTTAATTTATTCCTTTTGAATTCCCCATAGAGAAATGTTAGCTGGAAAGGATACACAAAATCACATCTATTGCGTCATTTCATGGGTTTCCAGAAAATCTGTTTTCTACCTGTTTAATTTGTATGTAAAGCAGTTGTTAAAACAGTAAGGGAGACATCTGACACTATTTTTGTATTTTAATGTATTGGCCACACCGCAAATATGCAGACACATGGTACTTTCTCTGAGAACATTTGCTCAATACTTTTCAGTAGTAAGTTAATTTTTTCAGCTCTGCTTGGCGTAGTAGTAACATGGTTCTGCTTGCATGCAGGGTTTAGTATTTCTTTTCATCTTGCCAGATAGATCTCTGTAATTTTTTGATCATCAGTCAATCTTGAAACAATCTTGAAAGGTGGTTTGGATATAACAAGAAATGAAAAACATTCAGAAAAACTGAACTTCTTATTCAGAACGCCTCGGTATAACTTATACTGATTATGGAAACCATATGCATATACTTCTATTTTATGAATATCAGAATCACTGTAAATGGTTTAATAGATGCACCAGATATCATTAAACAATTGTGGTGTGATTTAACGTATAAAGCTGTTGTGGTTTAAACCAGCCCAGTAATTCAGAACTACGCAGCCGTTTGCTCACACCCCCACCTTTCCCTCTCTCTGGGTTGGATGGGGAGGAGAATTGAAAGAATGTAAATGCCATGGATTGAGATAAGAACAGTTTAATAACTAAAGTACAATATAATAATGTTACTATTACTACCAATAATAATAATAATAAGGGAAATAACAAAGTGAGAGTATATAAAACTAAAAAGAGGAAAAGAAAAACAGACGATAAACACAAGTGATGCACAATATAATTGCTCATCACCTGCTGACTGATACCCAGTCTGATCCGAGCAGTAATCTGGGCCTTCTGGATAACTTCCCCCAGGTTATATAGTGGGCATGACGTGCCATGGTATGGAATACCCCTTTGGCTAGTTTGGGTCAGGTGTCCTGTCTCTACTTTCTCCCAGCTTCTTGTGCCCCTCCTCACTGGCAGAGCATGAGAGACTGAAAAGTCCTTGATCAGGGTAAGCACTGCTTAGCAACAACTAAAACATCAGTGTGTTATCAGTATTGTTCTCAGACTAAAGCCAAAACACAGCACTGCACCAGCTACTAGGAAGAAGAAAAAATAACTGTTACAGCTGAACCCAGGACAAAAGTTTTCACGGGAAATTCCTAACTGGAGTTTACCAATACAATATCCAAGCAGTGAATATAGCTTATTTTTGTGACTGGGATGTTATGAAAGGTGAATTTGTTTGAGTGTAGTCATCTTTGAGTCATGCTAGGATGCACCTGGTTAAACACAGAACCTGGTAGCACTTGTTTTACATTTCATTTTCTTTGTCGTTTTTTGGTGGTTTTTTTTGTTTGGTTGGGTTTTTCTACTTTTTTGAATTTTAGTGGTCAGAAAACCCCTTATTTTCTAGTAGCAGATGCATACCTTCTTTGGTTAGCCTAGTGTCATGTCTGTGTCATGTGATTTGGATGTTTGTTGTCTTAAGGGATGTGTAGTGAGCAAGTTACTTGCTACTACGTGATTTGACAAATCATCGTAGAATATCTTTCAACACCAAGTACTTCAACATCAACTAGTAATCTCTATGGAAAAATAGAACTATGCATGCTGTAACATGAGATCCTCATTAGGTGTTGGCCTGCAGAGGAAATTCATATAAAAGCTTTATGTTGTTACCTTTTCTAATGTATTTTAAAATAAATATATGTGTTTTCACACATTTTTAATACTTTTAATATTTAGATAGTACTACTTATGATATAGAAAAAATGCATGAAAAGGCTGTGGAAGGCATGTCAATGATAAATATCTTTATTGCCTGTGAATTTCACTTAAAGTAATGAAATATTTCCTTTTGATCTGTGCATGTTTTATATCTAGTACTTGAAAAGACAAACTCTTCTTTATACCTTTATTTGAAATGTACTATTATAACATGAATTTCTTTCAAGAAGAATTTTTGCTAAGATATTTGAAGGAAATTTATTTACAAATTTAGAAATATCTTTATGTATAGCCCAGAATAATTAATTATGTAGTCATAGTGGTTTAGTTTTTTCCCACCTTTTTATAGAAGATTAAAGGTGTGGGGTTTTAAAGTAACTTTTCTAGAAGATGGGGTTTGGGTTTTGGTTTTGATTTTTTATCCCAGATATAGTTTCAAAATTGTTCAATTTTCAATTGTTGTAGTTACATTAGAAACTTAAAACCAGAAACCTGAAACGTTCAGTGCTTTAATAATACCATTTTAAATTCTACACAAACATTGAAAAAAGAGGGCATTTAAATATAAATTTTAGCCATTTCCCAGAAAGTTTATTTAATAAAATTTTATATTTCTTTTCCTTTACAAGAATAAGCTTTGGCTCTGATGACTGTTTTGTCCTTATTGTTGACCCACCACCTGCTTGCTAATGAGAATTCTGCTCAATCCTTTAGTGAAGAAATAATAGTTAAAGTAGACAGAAAAGGGAAGAAAATAATCAATTATATCTCTCATGCCTGTAATAAGATCTTGATCTTGTGATGAGAATAATGTGAACTGATGCTCGACTCCACATGCCCAGTGATTTTACATAAATGAAGGTTTCAGGCCTTGTAATTTTCAAAGCTGGACCATAATCCAAACACAGCTTCATTTGTGCACAGACTGTTCCTTTTCAGCATCATAGGATGTATAAGATTTTACAAGTTGAAAAAATATTAGTAGTAGTAGTAGTAGTATTGACCATATATATAAATGCTGCAGATTACATTGCTATGGTAAAGAAAAATCTCTAAAGATTTACTTTTATTCTTATTTTTTTGTGAGTTTTCTTACAGAGACAGCAGCCAAATAAGTGTACTAGTGAGAAGGTCTCTGGGACAGGTACTGTTGCCTTGATTTTTTCATATAGAATTTATTACACTACAGCTTTAGTCTTTAACTGGGACCCTGAGATGCTAATGTAATATAAACAAATAGTGCATCTAAGTTTTCATTAGTGGGGTTTTTTTATACATATTTAAACATTTTTCAGTGATATAAAACTGTTGCGGACTGGATTGCCATAGCTAGCCACAGTCCAGAATGTTCAACATACCATGATCCTAGTCTTCCATAATGCACAATTATTTGTAAAGACTTTATATGTTCATAGAAGCTAGTAAATAGGCACATGACTAAAAGTGATAACTCTGTATGATTTCAGTGCTTTACAGTTTAAATTAATGAACATCTAAGTGTAGCAAAATAATTATCTTGATATCTGGGAGTTTTTTCATTCTTCAGACAGTTGTTTGTTTGTTTCTTGTTAACTAGATAATAACTTAGGATATAGCCTAATGGCTAATAAAGATCTATTTAATCTTTGTTCTTCAGTTCTAATAGAAATGGCAGAAAGCTCTATCAGACAGCCCACAGCATACTTTTAACCTTGAGTGTATCTTGCCAATAGTCTAAAGGTTGATTCCTAATAGATTCTATGATAAAGAAGATCTAGGAAATGAAACACTATGTTTAGTCACAAAGTCTGTGAAAAGAGGACAAATTAAGGCTAAAGCCAAAGAAGAGTTGGTTTAAGAGAGGCAAGTACTTTTTTAAAGTATAACAGTCAGAATTGCTGCCTGATTTGTCATTGAAGACATTTTCTGATTATTTTTGTATTAATTTTACTCACGAAAATTAAGATAACATTTTGGTCTCTGGAAATTTTTCTGGATTGAAAAATTAGGAGATTTAAAATACTTTGTGTCTGTGTGGAGCTAATTATTATAGTTACCATGCTTTAAAGCAGATTTATTAAATGTTGATTGGAGTCTCTATAAAATAATAACATCCACTAGAAAAAGACTCAAATGTTTTGGGTTTATGTTGTGGTACAGCATTGTCATTGGCTAGTCAGTGTCATTCCTGTATCTTAAATCATAAATCAACGGCTCATAGGTTTAAGAGAAGACTGATTGTAGCTTGGCAAGCAGTCTTCAATTTTAGCCAGACAGATTTTGGCTTAATTAGCAATTTGGGCAGATAGTTAACTGTCCAATATGAATGTTAAATTATTTACTTCACTGTTGCCAAGCAGGCTTCTAATTTATTTTCCCTAAATGCAACTTGTTAGGAAAGGACACTATGTTTTACATTGTTTAGGACCTCATAATTCTCAGTAGGGCAAGTAAAATACTAACACAGTATCCAAAAAAACATCCAGATGCTCATTCTAAGGTACTAAAAGAGTCAGCTACAAGGGTGAGGGAATGCATTTCAGTTTTCCTGTGCAGTCACTCCATAACTTCCCTAAGAACAGATTAGGAATGCTTTGCCAACTCTCTGAAAACCTATTTGCTTAAATCACGTCTAATTGCAAAGTTGTGATACTATTCAGACACTGTCTAAGAACAGAGGAACTCCAGCCTCTTAAAGGCTGCACTATGAAGTGTGAGGATAACAGTGGGAATACAAAATCCATAACTGTGGGGAGAACAGAACAGCCACCTCCAGCAATTTTGGACTGGTTTCATTCTTATGTTGCCTTTCATGCTGTCAAGTTATTTCAGTTTTAAACATTTATTCCATGGATTCCTGGAGCTGTTTTCTGTACCCTTCCTGAATCCATCCAATTTGAATTCCCAGAGCGTGCCAAACACATCCATAAAACGTGTCATACAGTATGCAACCAGTGGCTGCTTTCTTGTGACAGAATTGCTGCTCCATTTGATACAGTTCATCCTATTGATCTGTGTTTAACAGGCAGCCAATTTAGATGACTAGCGGAAAAACTGTGAAGTCAAGATATTTGAAAATTTCCCATTGCACATTGCAAGCACATTTTGCACCTTTTTCACTCTGTTTTGAAGCCCACCACCCATTTCTGATTTCTTGCACAGGCCAGCAGCAGTTCTTAGTCAGCGGTATAGATGAGACCATGTTATTATGGTGGAAGCAAATTTAGCCTTACAAACATGGGCTATAATATAGCAGTTGGACTTATAATCAGAGAACAGTCCTGGCCCATTTGATTTAAAAGTGTGAATGTAGGCAAGATGAGTAACAGATAAGTGTTTTGCTCGGCAAGCCACTATCTACACTCCTATTCAGATTTGAAAGATTAAAAATGTGACGCTACCTTTGCAATATAGTTGTCAGGCTAAGTCTTCTGAAACACTAAGACAGTGACTTTACCTCTTCTGAGTATCTTCCCTCCCTTCTTACTACAGATACAAACCTGTTGGAGTTAAAGCATTTTACTCTGTCACCAACCTGTAAATATTCCTCTTAAATCTGCTGTTGCCGAAGCCTAATTCCTGAATCCTACCCTAATCCTAGGTCTAACACCACACATAAGGAAACAGTAAGCTTCTAATTCTGAAAAGCAACACCATTTATTCAAACAAGAAGAGCCCTTACACTACTAGGTATCTACTTAGCATTTTGGTTGCAGTTCAGTTTAAACAATGCATCATTTTTTTTATTGAACAGTTGTTATATGCTTTGTACTGACAAAAGGTTGCTTCATTCCTAGGGCCTATTTAAAAATTCTGTAGAAAAAAGAATAGAACAAAACAAACACCAAAAACTTACTCCTTTGTATTGGTACTTGACCAAAAAGTCAAAGGATTCAGCCATGACCAACTTAAAGAAAGAATAGCTGATCAAAACAGATGCTACCTATTATTTGAAAACTGCTGCCACAATGAAAATGTTGATAACAGATTTACAGCCACATGAGGGCAACCTTCCAGTCATGATCTTAAGTTCATTTTAGAGCCTTCTATGGCTTGGTATCTCTGATTTTTAGATAGGATAGGTAAAAGTTCCCAGCATATAACATTAAGTGTAAGAAATATGGATCTTTATTCAAGGTATAATGATAAATTCCTAAAAATAAACTAATAAAAATTCTAGCTGAATTGCGTTCTTACGCATAATGCACCTTAAGCCTCTAGCTATTATTTGTCCTTAATTTACCCCTCTATAACATGCAGCTGTTGTTTACGGGCTTCATACAATGCAGTGGGTTGAATTATTTTTAAATATTCTTTGAAAGACATATAAAAGAAACGTTATTATTTATATATCCCTAACTGGAAAACTGCCAGTACTGTCTTTACAGCTTCTGAGTATCTCATAGGATTTGTGGGGTTAATTAGCAATTTCAAATGGAATAACTTTTGTGCAATGCGTTTTTCTTCCTTATATTTTCTTTTTAAGGTATATAGATGTATTGCTCTCATTTTCAGTGTTATTCACACTACCTATTCTCTTGGTTATTATTCAATTTTTTATATGAATCATTTGCTTTGAGGAATGTCCAACTTTTGACAGACATTTTTCTACCAGTCTTAAGGGAAATCTGACAGACAATTGGAGCATGAAAATAGGCACATTGGTGTTGCAGAAAGAAATTGTGTTACACTAATCTTACACCCACTGGGCATTTTAAAACTGTAGCTTTAATGAAATAGACACAACAGAACTATGTAGGATTCTTTGGAAAAGAGAAAACAGCTCATAAACATGCATGTTTTTTGCATGAAACACACTGACCCCTTTTGTAATTCAACAGAAACCAGTTCTGATACCAGTTTGTATTGATGGAAAAAGACTATGGTGCTGTGTTCAGAAATGTGGTGGTGTTTTAAGCTGCTGCCAGCCTCTTCTTTGTCCATAGCTGTTTGTCGGTATTGCTTGGCTGGAAGTCAGTGATGTGAAGAATCAACAGAACAAAACAGACCATGTGAGCACACCTAAGCTACTTCAATGTACAGTCAGTAAGTCTGATTTACAATTGTAAAATTGTTATGGAGTTCACTATTTTTCTTAATCTATTCTTCTTGGGTTTTGATACCAATCTTTCTTACACATCAGCCTGGTATAGAGATATAACACAAAGAGCAGGTCAATATGATGTAATACTATCTCTAGAAATCCCCAAGTTTGCACTTGTTATGCTGCTGAGGTCATATAGCTCTTTATATCAAAATTATTTCAGGAAGCTTTGTTCATTAAGCTATTCTCCATTGTATCAGATATCACCATATCCTAAGGGAGCTTAAGACCTGTGAAGTACAGACAAAAATGTTCCATGTAACATTAAGTTTGTATATATATGTCACTGGGAAAATACAGATGTAATCAAAATAACTTTATATGTCTTACTGGTGAGAGAGATGATACCATATGAGCAAAAGTGGTCAATGACCAGGCTTTCCATTCAGGAAAAAAACACAGTAGCTTGACATTTTGCTTTTATTTTACATTAAGACAAAAAAAAAAAAAAACCAAAACCAAAAACAAACAAAAAAAATAAAAAAAAAACCCACAACAGAAAAAAACAAACAAACCAACAAAAAAACCCCAACAACAACCAACTAACCAAATAAACAAAAAAACCCCACTTTTTTTCCTAGTTCCATCCCTGGCAGTGTTCGAGGCCAGGTTGGGCAAGGCCTTGGATGACATGGTCTAGTGTGAGGTGTCTCTGCCTATGGCAGGGGAGTTGGAACTAGATGATCTTAAGGTCCTTTCCAGCCAATGATTCTATGAACTGATAACTTGAAAACTATACAAACCAATAATTTTTGATTTTGACATTTCATATAAAATTTTAATATATGAAAGCTATTACAGTAAAATTTCCAGTTAAGTAGTGAAGTTACTCCTTAGCTGTAGTTCTGCCTCCCTTAGCTGTACTTCTCTGGAGCTGAACTTTAGGTGTGTTGTCTCAATGTACTGATGATCCATGGCTCAAGATCAATAGTCAGCATTTACCATTCCAGAAGACAAATCAGTGTGCCTGGTCTGATGAAGAATCAAAACATGCCAGCAGATTTTAAGTCTGCAGTTATTATCTTAATAAATGTTTATGAAAAGTATTCTGCCTCACAAGTCACTACTTGCTACAGCTCATATAATATTATATTGCTTGGTAAATCCTGAATTATTTTCCTTTCCTAATAAACAAAATATTATTTTTAGTATAAATGTGAAAGACCTACCATGTTTGTTTGGGTTTGGTTTTTGATTTTTTATTTTAATATGGGAGTATTTTTAGCTGTCATGATCATTTTGTCTGTGTGATTTGAAGCACAGGAGACAGAAGGCACTGAGAATTGTTTTGAGCTATGGAATTTTGATACTGAATCTTTTTTAGATCTTGCCTAACATTTTTGCTCTAAAGATTATGTTTATAAGTGCTTTGCTTGCTTTTTTGGAAACACCTGACACATTTCACAAGATATTGTATCTCTTTATTTTCTCTGATATAACAGGAGCAGAAAGGATCAAAAAGAAGGTTTTCATTACTAGTGTATCACATGGATTCTTTTCCCTTCAGGGAGAGCTCTTGAATGTCCAAATATTTGTCTGTTACCATTTTGTGCTGGACATTTATTTTGTTTGTTGAAATGTTAGTGTTATATTTCATGCAAATTAACATGACTAAAATGATATGCCACAGAATATGGAAAAAAAAATGCCCCACATCAAAGAAGTGTTAACATCTGCCTCAGCTGGCAGCATCTGTCCATTTCAGAATGTAGGATGGCTGCCAGAATTTCATTGGTCTTCATGTGGTGATATTGACACCAGGCATGAGAAGAAGAAACTTACTAATGCACGGAATTAGACAGTAAAAAGACACTTACCATACAGTCTCCTTAATTAATTGTTTTAAAAACACTCTGAATGTTCAAACACGTGCCTGTAAGGAATAGTATTAGTCATAAGGATGTCAAAAAGCTCAGAAATGTAAAGTGAAATGCACCACTCAATAACAAAAATGCATAAAGTTCAGAATATAAACATGTTTTTACACTTACGGCTGAAATTCAGCTGCATAGTCTCCATCTGAATATGAACTAGAACTTTGCTACTTAACTTTGTAAACCAGTGAACAATTTTACACAACAGGAGTTATAATAAGATTAAACTGGAAAGGAGATTATATTGTAGAACAGATTGATAGCCCTTTGACAATTATTACATGATCTCACCATGAATACCTACTTTGCTTCTGAGACTTAAACATTTTGGATTTAAAAAGCCAGATCTTTAGGAGACTAAATCTTTCCAAGTGCTATGGCAAGGCTGTATTCTATTGCCTCACAAACTGCTTCATCAGAGTACAAATAAAATAAAATCTAGTACCTCTGAACTAACACTACTTTTTGTACATACCTTAATTTAGTTTCAGTAACAGAAATTCATGCCATCACAAAATAATTTGAGAATGTCTACAAGGAAAAAATTAAACATTTAGTGGATGGAATTAAGTTGTTCCAAGTGAAATTTTTCTTCACAAATCTTGCCAGAATTGGTATACAAAATATTGTAAATATTTTTATGTTGATTTTATAAACTGATACACTATAAAGGAAAACTAAACATAATGTACACAGAACTGGTTGTCTACAGAGGAAAATGCACATTTTTAAAAGGCATTTTCTGAAACATGGAGATTCTACAGCCTATCAGGGCAATCTGCTCTAATGCTTGATTATCCTCAAAGTTAAAACTATTCCTTTTACACAGCCTGAACATGTCTTTTTTCAACTTGCACCAGTTGACCTCACCCTTGCCTCTGCACCACTGTGAGGAGCCCCTATCCATCTCTTTGATGACCCCTCGTAGGTACTGGGGAGCTGTTAGGTGCCCCCAGAGCCACCTCTTTTCCAGGCTGACCCAGGCCAGCTTCCCCAGCCTCTCCCATGGGTCAAATACTCCAGGCTCAGTGTTTTAGGGGCCCTCTCCTGAGGTCCCTCCATTTTGTCTGTGTCTTTCCTGTATTGGAGCCCGATATTCAATGTAGTATCTAGATGTGGTCTCACAAGCGGCTCTTGTGAAATAAGAGAGGATAATCACTTCCTTTGATCTACAGGTTGTGCCATACACCCCAAAAGCTGTTGGGTACCTTTACTACTAGCACACGCCACGGGCTTGTATTCAGCTTGCTTCCCACCACCAACCCAGGGCTTTTCCTGCAGAGCTGCTCCCCAGCCCCTCTGCACCATAGCTTCCTGGTACAGAGGCTCTGATCTCCCAGGAACAGCACTTTGCTGTTGCTGTATTTGTCTTTAAAATGATTGATTAAAACTATTTTGTTCTTCCTCTCTCCTTATTTTTAGGAGAAACAATGATATTGAATAAATGTCCTCTTTTCTAGAAGAAATTACAAGACCCTAAGGAGAATAAAGATGACAGCCAATAAACTGAAATATGCCCGTGTCATCTGAGGCCATTATCTTTCTTGATTCTTTGATACCACATCCATGATTTCTACCTGCTGTAAGTAATTGTAAATAGTTTAAAAGATAACTACAGAAATGGATGATCCGTGACTTAAGAAGATCTTGTATCTCTTGTGAGAGCTGATTAACTTTTCTCCCACATAATACAATGTATAATTCTTCTGTTTAATATAATGTGCATTTTAATGGGCACTTAGGCATTCATCTTGCAGACAACTTAACTGTAACTACATAGTTGCTCTTCATGAACTCCCTGAGAAATCTGTATGTTTAAAGCTCTTTTGTAATTTTCCATAAAATTAAACTGAAATGTGGGATGCAGTTGTGAATCCTGTGCAATACTTTGTCACCCACACTACTGAAAAGCTGTTGATGGTGGACAGTTATCAGAGATTATCAGTTATTTCAGAGATTATTTAATTTCTATAAAGTTCAGTAAACTATTTCTCCCACCTTCATCTCCTGTTGTCCTTGTTGTATTGGTTTTCAAGTTGACAACTCTATGAGCTTGAAAAAAACCAAATGTAATGGGGGTGAGGGGAAACACTTCTATGCTTCATAAATTTGTAAAGCCTATTTCAGTTTTAGATGGTTTTTAATCCACATTGAAATCTAAAACATGAGATCTATATTTTCAATCTACAACAAGACACTATCATGCTGAAAACCAAATGGGGCAAATCATATGACACATTCCTTATTAAATTCAGATTACATAAGTATTTACAAAACTATTTACATCTAATCTAACATATTAGACATGAGAGATTGCAGTGCTCACATTTAAATTTAGAATAATTAACATGAAGCTGATAAATTTTTTATATTCCTAGAGATAATTGCTAAAAGAAGTATTTTGTTCAATTTTAGAATATAAGAAGTAAGAGGAAATAAGATAGCTTTTCCATACTAAATTTAGAGGATTCATTGAATCTCAGTTCAAGGGAATATATTTGTTTGTTTAGAAAAGTTTCTGTAACGACTGATTTTAAAATACAAATTTCAATTGATGGCCTGAGGTGTCAAGGGCCCAATGAGCTAAAAATAATTCACCCTTATGTT
>NW_009910622.1:0-1854 GCF_000696875.1 Nestor notabilis
TGATTTAAATGGAACTTGGTTAGCATTCTGCAAGCACTGAACATAGCTAGATTCATTGCAGCTCTTTATATTATAGTTATTGAGGAGGAAATGTTTATGTGAAGGAAGGGGAGAGAGTTTGTAGGATTATAACTGTGAAATGCTAACTCTGAAACTAATGAGGATACTTGGCCAAGTTTTGTACTATAAAAATTATGGTATAAGGTTTTATACTGTAATTTAGTATAGGCATGTATTAATCATAGTAAATCTATTCTGCCTAACAGGTAACCAGAATTAGGCTGAGAGAAGCATGGTTATCTTAAATTTTAGTGCTCCTCTGTTTGTCACAGTGACTGGCAGGCCACAGAGCTTTTCCACCTGGTCTGTTGAGCCTCTGAAGCATCTGTCTGTCTTCTAAAGGATGCTTGTTGCTAATTGCTGTTGAACTGAACCCTGGCATAGAGTTTTTCAGAGGGTTTTTGGGACCACTTTAATATGAAAGCTTTTTGATATTATCTATATGCTGGCATTATGATTAAGTGTTCTTTTGGTTCCAGTTCAACTATGATCAGATTTGCAGAGCACATGAAGTGATCACAGTCAATGTGTAGAAAACCAGGAAAAAATGTCAGTGTGACTTCATGAATGATGAAAGTGGGAGCATTAAAAACACATGGCTCGTGCAGAATGAGGGTTGATTTCCAAATAACTGGATTTAATTATCTTTTTGTCGCTGTTTTAAAACTTAAATGATGTTGATGTAAATTTGATGAGAAAGCAGAATATCACTGTGTCTTGTTAGTGCCTGGTATGCTGAAATCTGGTTTAAAGCGAGTTTAAAGTAAAAAGAAACCTATTCCTTTGTCCTTGTTGTCGCCAATCGAGTAGCAGTAACTAAAGCCCTAAACTTATAACAACTTCATTTAAAAAAATATTAAAAAAAAAAAAAATTGGGTTTGGTAATGGAGATGTCATCAAAAAATTAGGTTCTTTGTTGGCTAAATCTTGAGAATCAGCAGAAATAGTCATAGACATGTTGATGGTGGCACTGATGAAAACTTCAACATTAGTGTTTACTCTCTTTGAAATGGAGACCAAAGCTTTCCTTTACCACTTTTGTCTTTGGCTGTAAGGGAGATGATTTTTTGCTTTCCAAAGGGAGACACCACAAACTGGCAACATTAGCAGAGAGGTTCATTAAATGAATGTGATGGTATTTCAAGGCATTCAAAATTAGCCATACATGCTCAAAGTGACTATCCGCTCTCCATTATGAACCATATACTGCAATTAATTGGATGGCCTTTGAGAATATTTCCAGCCGTCTGGATATCTGCAAAAATGGTGGAAGAGCTTTATCCCTTCAGGGTAGGGGATAAAAAAAGGCAAGCTTGAGTTTAATATCAATTAGGACTCTAACATCTGTTACTAGAACTAATGGTCCATAAACATCAGAATTCTCAACATCAAACGTTAAAGGTTGGAACGTATCTGGCTTAGCATTAGCAGTATAAATATCACACATCTAGCTAGCACTGATTTTCTAGTGTTTCTGTCTAGTCAATGGACAGAGGCATCTAGGAAGAATGATTTGTTCTGTCCTAAAATAGATGTCCAGCAGAAGTTTCCCTATCAAGGTGCCTACCTCTCTGCCATGACATTAGAGAGAAACTAGGTGTTTGTCTTTGTAGATTGCTAGGGTGAAGTCAGATTAATTCCAATCTAAGTACCAAATTGCAGCTTATTTAAAAAAAAAAAAATAAAATAAAAAATATAGTGTGGGGTAGAGATGTATATCTCATAGCAGGTGTAAGTCAAATGGCATACCGGGAATGTTTTAAATCAGCTTGGCTTTGGAATTGCTGCTGTGTA
>NW_009910622.1:1877-4954 GCF_000696875.1 Nestor notabilis
AAGACTGTTTGGAAGTAATGAAATAAGACATGCTATTATAACTGGAATACTATAGTATTATGGTTTTTTGTTTGTTTGAGTTCACTTTTCCCTCTTAGGTCTGAACCCCAAACAAAGCCACACAGTAGGGATTGTCTTGGCTGTTTAAGTCCAGCCACTTTTTAGGCTGAATTTTTTACAGCTACTCAAGCATAGGTGCTGATGATTCTGTGCCGTAAGGGCAATTACCATTTTCTCACTTTAATACAACTTTTTCTAAGGAAAATTAGAGCACTCCTATCTCCATGCTTCTTTCTCAGTGATTTAGCATATCCTCAGTGTATTTGAATTGTTTATTAACCAGATGCTACCTATATTAAAAAGGAAAAGGTAATCTACCATGCAACATGACCCAGTACTTGCTTCAAAATGAACTAAATTTGTTCCAAATCATAGCAAATAACATGGGCTTGTCCCTTGGGCTTTCCATGGAAAATTTCATGCAGACCTTATAAATGTCATCTCTGTGTCCATATGCAGTTTGTACACATGCTGTTTTGTATAATGAGGTGTTTTGTCAGTCTTGGACAAAGTTGGGGTAGTGTTGTAGGGACAAACCAGAGTTCCTTTATGTGTAATATATATGTGCACATTTAATAATTCAATAGAGATTCTGGAATTAGATCTGGCTCCCTTCTGCATAGATCTGTTGATCTGGTTAGGATTTCATGAATAGAACTGGAGACTCTGGTTAAGGTTTATAAAGAGATTAAGGGACCAAAGAAAGCAGATTTCTTGCAGGATTTGCATACATGTTTGAACAACTTGGTGATTAAACCCAAAGTTTAGCTAAATCATTGCAGGCACTGCTGTAGCTCATTCTAAGCACATATTTATATCTGAGTGCTTTCAATATATTCATAAATCTGACTACAGGAACTAAAGCTGCCAATAAATGCAATAAATATGTACTTTTGGGGCTTTTTCTTTTTTTTTTTTTTTTTTTTTTACTTATTCTCATTTACACTCCATGGCTGCATGCAGATCACTGTAAATGCTCAGGAAAGAAGGAGGACCTAAGATTCTCTCCACATGCTCACTTGTATAAAGACTATGAATAGTACCGTAAGACTTTAAAACTTTATGCCACACAAACCACAGCAAAAGACATGGTCCTTACTTGTTGAAATATCGAAAAAAATAAATGCAAATTGAGTATAATTACCATAGGTTTTGTGTGGTGACAGTGGTAATAGTAACGTAGCAGTAACATAATACAGACCTAAGATACCTTTTTGTCATCTGTTTGCCATTAAAAACGTCCGTAGCTTCTGTGCCTCTTGCTGTTAAACCTACCTAGAGAGGTAGCACTGAACTTTATTTTTTTTCTTTTATGTTAGTGCCCAGTGTTACTCCTAGTGTTTTGGGTATTTCCTTTCATCTTTTCTCTTTCTTGAAGAACAGGTAAATACTGTGATGTTCAAGATCAAACCATCATAATGGACAGAGTTCAAATTTGAAGAGAGTTCACTTATTTTCCATAATGATATGATATATATATGTTGGTAGTTGTGATTTTTTGAAACTACTGTATGTATATATTGGAAAGGCTGAATTACTCCCTGGTCTTATGAATGTTAAGTATTATAAAGCAATGCTTTTCTTTCTGGTGAAGTTCTAATGTCAACATGCTATTGCAATGTTAAAAGCACATGTTTTTCCTGTAGAAATACATGGGTATTTTTTTATTCACAAAGGTGTTCAATAATTTATATGCTACTTTGCATCCCGTTGTAAAACTACTCAATGAGCAGGTTAAGAAGGCTGTTGGGTTTGTGTAAAGAATTCTCTTCTATATTTCACTTCTTTTATCTCAAGCCTTTGTCCTTACCACTGCTGCTTTTCTTGTGTGGTGCCCATACCTTTCTGACCATCAGCTTCTGTCCTCCACTATTCATTCTCTATTCTGTCTGCAGAATTTCCATTCCTGTAAAAACTTCCTAACCTTCCCCAGCCTATTCTTAGTTTTACATTTTATTGGAGTCATGAATTGCAGAAAAATGGCAAATTTGCACCCACTACAATGGAGGAAGGTAGAAGTAAAATTCCTGTTCTTTCTGCTTGATACTTAACATACTGGCAGATATTCCCTCTTGACCCATCTGATGAATAGTTGGACATTCAACCCTCTATCTTTCTTTGGAAACAGTGTTTCTTTGCTGCTTGTAGCTTTAGGCAAAATTCCTTTGCCCTGTTTGCACAAACGTCCAGCATGAAATAGTTCCATTATAGTCAAAAAGGTAAATGATTCATATATTTCTGTATTACTTATTTTCTGTTCTGCAATGTGACAGATTGACTCTCAAGAATTCACAGTGAAGAAATTAAATGTCTAGGCTCTACTGACCTCAGAATTAATGAAGTAAAGACCATCGATTTTACTGTGGATAGTGCTGTGTCAATTAGCAAATTAGTTCGTTATATATATGATTTGAGGACAGTGAGAAGATCCAGAAGGCATGTAGAAAAAATCAAGTTGGTAATTTCTTTCTTAAATTAGGGTCTGTAGTGATACTCATTGCAATCAGTGCATGAACCTTTTCTCCCAACTGCAGTATATTGCAAGGAAGGAGAGGAAGTAATTCTGTTGCATTGATATTTCTCTGGGTTGAAATGTTAATAAATGTGGCTTAATTTTGGTTAAACTGTGAAAATCAGGAAGGTTCTATTTGTGGATAATTTGATTCTAAAATGTATGCACTCACTAATGATAATTTCCTTTTAAATGTGTTAAACACACACGAGGCACTTTGCTATATCTCAGAGCAGGTAGAGATAATTTCAATAAGGTGCCATTGATATTCTGTCGGGTTTCTCTAGTAATCAATAGAAAAGGTTGGCAGCAATGTCACTTATATTAGCACATGGTTTTGCTTTGTTTTTCCATTTATTGAGGAAAAAAATAGTTCACTTTGTAATCTAAAACTTAGAAATTCTTGACAGATCCTCACTATTCTTATGACTGACAGCCAGAAGTCTTGTCAGACCAGTGTTACCAATTACAATCTTTTTCCAGAGTGATGGTTTGATTTTTTTTT
>NW_009910623.1:0-67256 GCF_000696875.1 Nestor notabilis
AAATAAATAGATATATATATGTTGCCAGATCCCTAGCTAGGGTAAATCAAGATGGCTTAATTAATGTTCCCTGACAATGTAAAAAAATCTGAGGATCTCATATGCTACTGTACCATGCACCCATTCTTCACGGACTTGGAGTAACAGCAGTTTCACAGTCCCATGAAGTCCTTTGCTATTTGCTTGCTTAGAAGCTGGAAAGGGTTTGGGGTTTAGTTTGGCTGGGGAAGAAGAGGAGGGGGAAATGTGGTTTCATGGTTTTGAGGCTTTTCGTCTTCCAAAGTAAAGGGTTCAAATATTAAACTATCATCTATTACACACCTCACAGCCTGTGTGTTTCAAAATTTTTTAACCAAGTGCATACTGTCAGACAATTTCAGAGGCTTCCAGAAGACAGCAATACACTAGCTGGTATGAATAATGTTTGTAAATGTGAGTAATAGCGCTTCCTGAAAAACAGTGTATTTTTCTGTATGTGTCTTTTTATTACCTGCAGCTCTTTCATCAGCCAACATCTGAATCTTTGATTCAAGCTCTTTCCTTTTTCCCATGCTAATACCTGTTAACACTGAACCTGCCTGTTACAGTTCAGGCTGTAAACAGCACAGAAATACTCAGCGTCACTGGTGTCAAGAATCTTTAATGTAGTTCCAGACTTTACAGTGTACATTCAAATAAATAGGAGATCAGCCTTCTGTCATGTTTCAGATTGCATATTTCAGCTTGACATTCCTGAGGCAGCACAAATAACCTGCTCGGTAAAGTGTAAAAAGCATTGAAGCAACAGATGAAGAGTTCGTTTTCTGTAGTTCTGCTTAGTAAAAATAAAATACATTTTCATGATAAATAGTAACACGCCTTCATCTAGGTATTTCTCTAAAATCATTAAGGCTCAGCTTCCTATTCAAATCATTGTTCTTCCTGAAAATCTTCTTCCTGAAAGAAAGACAGGGAAAAAGAAGAATCCCTTTAAGATATATCACCAGTCCAAATCCATCAATTCAAATGTACCTGTGGTACTTTTCAGGCCACTGCTTCAGCAATTGTACACACTTTTTTAATCCCTTCCACTGCATGATCCACACCACCTTCTATTTTGCAAAGCTTAGCACTGCATCCACCCAAGTGGACCAGATAACTCACAGAAATTGAGCTTATTCACTGTCATGTGGACTATGCATCCTCTGGATAGCAACAGTGACACTTGTGGGCCGTGCAGCATTTAGAGATATGTTTTTGAAGTGATACATGATCAGGGGTAGCTCCCAGTGTAGTCTTAAGACACTGCTATTCCTATTGCTCAAGTTCAGCTGCCACATGCTTATGTCAGAGATCAGAGTTCAAACAGGCTGCAGTTTATACACAGACATAAATATAATGTACATTCACATATTTATGATATTAACAAAAGGTATGTATATGTATGAAAAATCTCTTTGTACCTATACATATTTTACAATATATTTTACACATAGCTTTATGTATGGTGTGTATTTTGAGTACTACACAATATAGATTACATAGAGAAAAAAGCTCCATATATGTACACGTAGATACTATATACACCACACGCATCTTTATGCAAATGTATATACCTACACATATTCATATGTACTAGTATGAGTATCACTTTTCTGTCATTGTTAATTAGGATTTATAGTGATAATGTTGATAGAACCTTAACAAATAAAACATGACAGGCATTGCAGTTTTGGGCAATTACACTACACCTCAGGTGGTGTTAGCTGGCACTAAGCCAAATTATTATCATAACACAAGAACTCCAAAAACCTCTCTGCGATGTTTCAGTCTGAGTGCCATGTTGCCATTTTGAAATGCTCTATGATACATACAAGTAAGGAAGGGAAATGGTTCTGTCCAAACTTGCTGGGGTTATGGTCATGCAAATGACATCAATGTCAAACGGCCAAAAAAGGTTCAAATGTTTTCTGAGCTGCAAGCTTTTCACTTAATTATAGTGGTATTAATAGATGACACTGTAGTTTATATCTTTTTTCAGTGTGAGCTATGGAACAGAATAGATTGTCTAAAAAGCAGATGATTTTGTTTCTTTACAGGCAAAAGTAAATTCAGACAAGATTTGGAAGAGCTCTTTCATCGGATCTAAATGTGTAACGTTACTACTAACAAGGTACAATTTCTCTACAATTCTTTTTTTCTGTTTCTGAATATGATGCTTACGGGCCAAGTGTTTACACACTACTCGCTTCACTTGCCACTGCTTTTTTTTTTTTGTTAATTGCTTTTTAAAAGTACTTTAAAGTGACTTTGCAACATGTATGTCGATTTTGATATTTGCTTACATTATTTGTAATTTTTGTAATCATTCTGGGAAGAACGAAATGTTCATGTGTTACACAGACCTCATTCTATGAAAGGAAACATAAGGCAGAGTCTTGGCAAAATGGGGATGGCTGTAACCTGACCTAAAGCTCAAGCTTCAAAACCCCTCACAAAGCGTGTTAGTCCTCAATTCTATAGACAGATACTTCGTGATCCTGCGCATGCCCAGAAATGTGCCAGTATGGCAAGGAAGTGTAAGGAAGGATCAGTCTTTCCTTCAGGCTGAGGAAATCCAGGGATATCTGCCATCCCTCCTGATGCTGACCTTCCCTCCCATGAGAAGTAGGTTCAGGTGTTACACTCAACTCCTAGAGCTGAAAGCTATGTTGGGTTTTTAAAAAAGAAGTGAGTGACTTCCTTGGAGTCCCCGAGCGGGAGCACTTCCTAGCAAATAATACCTGTGCTACAGACTGATTGTCAAAGATTGCGCCATGTTAGGTTTATAGTCAATCAGCTCTGCCTCCCTCTGAGTGCCCCAATTGCTGGGCTGCAGCCCCAACGTCAGTGGCTGTTTGGAGACGTATATCTGCTCTCACGGCACCATTTCTGTACATATGTTAAACCTCCTCATGCCTCTGTTGTTCCTGGTCAGGGATGACAGATCACTGCACTTTCTTAGGAAACAGCTGTATTCTAAAATCCAGCTATAATCCTGTATATAAAACACACCGATGGAATAGTGGATTAGAACTAGGCCAACAAAGATATCAATCAAAGTAGTTTAAGTGACAGTTACTTTCTTTGGTAATTAACTAATACCTAATGAATTTCCTCTTAGCTGTTTCCTTTAAAGCCAATTAAATGCTTGAACAGACCTTACGTGTTTAATAAACTAATAAGAACGATTCATTTACAGCGTATGCATTTTTGAATAATTACCAAGCAGCTGTTCTTATCTACAATATTTTTATTAAACCTCAGCAATCAGTTTTAACAATAATTCAGTATTTAAAATGCATGATCTTGAGAACTTGGTTATATCAATTTGTAATGCTTCTTTGAATAATTTTATTTGGTAAACATGGTTCGTGATTTGTCAACACCCATAGAATTTAATTTTAGTTGCTGGTAATAAGTTACTTAGAACTTGAAATTCCATTGTCCTGCAATATAATTGTTTTCTTATCTGTAAAGTATTACCATTTGGTTAAGTACCAGACACAGACACTATGAAACCATTGTTGATTCCTGCACAAGGGTTGGTTTATCCAGCCTAGTATTATTTTACATCAGTGGTCATGAGAGCCTTTTCCTCCAGCCCTTCCCTTTCGGGCTGAACACATTAAGCCTACCCAGCTATTCAAAGTAGCACTTTGCAGTGTGCACGTCACCCCCACAAAATGCATAGCAATACCCTGTGTATACCGCAGTTTCCTTATTTGTGAGGGGAGAACAACTATACTCTTTTCCAAGCACTCTGATATGTATGAAAGAATCCTGATCTGATTCCCTTACACTTTCAAATGCAAAATTATAATTAGTAATGCTAATATGAAAACAATGGGGCTTAATTTATTTCTACCTCTTTGTGTCATTTAATTATTATGGTAATAAGAAAAAAAATCAATATAGATTCATATACGAGATGTTAAATATAATTGTCTTAGAACAGCATTTTAAAAAGCTAGTTTGGCAAATAAACAGGTGTGCAAAGGATGAAAATGCATACAACATAGTGGTATGTGTTAGGGCAGATACAGGATCATAATATCAAGCACTAAAAATTGCATGTTTATTCACAATACAAAATTCCAGATTTACTAGAACTAAAAATGAAGGTATGAAATGTTCTACTTTTTGTATTTCCTAAAGACAAAAGGTAGTTTTCTGTGGATATAGTAAATAAATAAATGAGGAAATGAAGACAGAAACAGGTCAGCTCAGGTTACTATCTTATTAAAATAAAATTAATTTGGATAATGTGTTTCTCTTCTTGCTAGACAATCAGTGCTGTGCAGTCTGTGATTTGCCCTCTGAAAGAAGGATCAGTAGCAGGAGCCCATTAGGTCATTGCCAATCTGTTTGCAGAGAGGTTCAGTGCTGGGAACTAACCTGAGCTGACACGACAACAGCTGTGGGTCCTAACAAGAGGATGGCATGCACAGACTGTCTCGAGCATGGACAAAAACACAGGCTTTATGTATTTCTTACCGGATGGTGTATTAATCCTTGTGTATAGACACGTGAGATAGATAGACAGACAGACAGACAGACAGGCAGATAGACAGATAGATAACAAGTAGCAACACACACTTGAAAGTGCTTGCCAAGATGCAGAATGAAGGGATGAGTGGCAGAAGCTAGACCTAAAACAATAATTAATCATTATTTTTCTTCTTTTTCCGTAAGTGAACTATGTAGTGATGCTGAAAGTCTAAATTAAGTTAATGCAGTGTCTCCAGGATTTTTTGGATACTGCCCATGCCAAAGCTTGCACTTCATTATACAATTTAGGATATCAAGGATGTGTCTTATTTTATAGGAGCTATCCGGTCCTTGTTAGCTTAGCAAATCTACCATTCTTAAAGAATGTATTTTGACCTTGAAAGTCAATTATTTTTATGATTTATTACATCAATGGCTGAATGAAACATACTGTTTAGTGTAATTGCCAGATTTTAAATACATGTTTAGGACAGCAGGAACAGAATAGGTGTGGCTTGATTTCTGCTTAAAAGAATGCATTTTGCAAATGAAATTCCCTCAAATTCCTTTCTTTCCAGTTTTCCAAGATTAACTCCCATTCCTTCAAACAGTCTTAAGGTCCTCTATCTATAAATTCATATAACTACAAAAAATTATACCTAAGTCTAAGTCAGGACCCTAAGTTAGGACTCTGTATTGGCAATAAAAAGATATAGCAACCTTCAGGAGACAATTCAACACATTCACCTATTACTGGTATCTTTAAGTGTTACTTAATCCTTCATCACTTGATCATGCCCACTTTGTTATGTATACAAATTGGCCTAGCCTATACACATGGCTCAGAGAACGGAGTAAAAGAGGTTAATAATGTTATTGTAATTTGTTTATGCTTTTTATTTATCATTTCCTAATACCCCTCTCTAATGTATGTCTGACATTTCAGGAAGAGCAGGGAACAACTAAAGCACGTATTTATACTGTTCCATGCTTTGTAACAACTATTCCCACTACTGGTTTTGGTATTTGATGTGAAATTACTATGTAAAATTACTACAAATCCATTAGAAAGCACATTGAATCCAGCAGTGGATAGAGGTCTAACGAATCTGGTTCTGAACTTACTACTTCGGGGAAGCCTTACTTTAAAAGTTAATAACCTGGTAATGTCAACTGCAATGAACAGTAGGCAAACTACAAGAGGAGCCCTGAGTTTCTTTCTTACATGCTTTCTCTAATCAAAAAGAGCCAATTATTTTTCAAGTTGTGCAAAATGTCATCTAATTGGATGTCTAAAAGTTGTGTAGACTGAGAGAAATGTAAAATTAATCAAAATACTGGTGTAAAAACTGTACAAAGGATGTAGTACATTGTTATTTTCCCCAAGTAACAAAGCTCAAATCCTTCTTCCTTTTTAGAGCCCACACTAGGGAACAAGGGAGAGGAAAAGACGCTTGCAGTTATTACACATAGAAACACTCAAATTGATTATTTTTCTTGCCTCCTGTAGCCACTTGGCTAAACTGAGAAGGAAATGTACTCTGTCATGCACGCCATGGTACCTCATCTCCCAGTCATCCAGGCTGAAGACCCGTCCAGACAGGCCCAGCCATCACAGTTCCTTCCATGCCAGGCATAACAAAGAGCGGGTTTAAGCACAGATCTTGCTTCACTTTGGAGTTAAGATGCAGCAGTGAAGCACCCTCAGAGCTGTGGTTCGGTCCTCCAATTTAGAGCCTCATCTCCCCAGTCACTCAGAGGCAGTTCAGAAAAATGGGAAAATCATCAGTGCTTTTTGCCTGTTACTAGTCTTAACGATAGGCTGTCATTTCAGGAGCTCAGTGAAGACTACTCATGTTTTTGTTTGGGTTTTTCACACACACACACACACACACACACACACACACACAAAACGTAAATTTTTAATCTATCCTTTTGCCAGCAAGAAGACTAAAAAAGCCACTCCATTATTATGTGATCTTCCCTGGCATTTTTATTGGCAAAATAATAAATCGCAAAACACAGAACAACGTCATCTTTGCTTAAAAACATGGTTTAAGAACCAACACTTCAACTTAGATCGATATGAGGGCTGTGTGTGTGTCCCATAAGCATTAGTTATTGTAGGAAGATTAAAATAAGTGCATTGTAATGAATGAATTTGCAAACCTCACCAATTTGTGTAACAACAGAAGACATAATTTTTTATAAAGTTTCTTAACATTTATTAAAGCTACCTGACTTTTTTTAGCATTTTAAACAGCAAAGAAAGATTCTTTTTCCCTCTTCATTAAAAATAATCATCTCCCTTGAAAGGATGTCCATAATGATTGCACTAAAATTCATCATCATAAGAAACAACAGGTGGAAAGCACAGTTGCACGGTAAGAAGAAAAATGAGTTTAAGCCTTTGCACCATTTAATAAATAACTTTGTTTGCTATTTATTTTCTCTGGTATGTATTTAACTTGAATGTTTTATGATTGCACAGGAGATTTTATAGCACAGAACTTCTGCAAAGCCTTGCAGAGTACAAAGATGAAATGAGTTTCATTTAGAATATGAAGACACTGAAAAATAAATCATTCTCTCCTTATTTAATCTTTTTCTTCTGTATCCACCCTATTCACTTCATTTTTTTCTCTTCTGTATCACAGGTCTGCTTCTTTAAGTAGCAGTGCAAGTTTGTATGAAGTCAGATATTCTCGATTAGTGAAAGAGAGCACAATATAAACTTCAGTTCTGCTCATGCCACCAGAATCAAGTGCTCTCTTGAATTTCCATGGCTTTGGTTTGTCATCTGTTTTTCTCCGGTGCAGTAAGGGCTCTTTTGCCTGACATTTCCTTTGAGCTACTTTAAGCTCTCACTAAATGAATTATTATGGAACAGTGAGGTTTCCAAAGGTACTGTATGGCATGACGGCTGTGTAGTGGGTTCTAGAAAGAATTGTGGATGCAATGATTTGGTATCAGGATTGTTTTCCAACATCACTGGGACTAGAAAAAGAGTTCAGCTTTGAAACTATGGCTGAGAAAAGACTACCTAATGACACGCTTACCGAAAAGAGGGAACAGAAAAAAAGTAGTTTTCTTTGTGCAGTGAAAACGGAAACATCCCACACCATCAGTCTCAGAGCCCATGGGATTAGACAGTCCTGTGTCTAATGAAAAGGCAGGGCAGGTGTCTAGGTTGTTTCCTTCTTTGTTACTTTCCAATCGCTTAGGGGTTTTCATTTTTCAGGAGAGGAATACCACCTTTTTCAGGCAGTAAGAAATGAAATGAAACTCACTGAACCCGTGGAGTGCGAGGCATAGTTTCTGTGGCAACAATGCCCGTCTGACTTCTCTCACTACTTGTCTTTGCCTCCCGTGACTTATTTACTGTTTCAGCAGCACAGGAGGCAGAGGCAAGATCAGCAACGTGCACAATTGTCATTCGTGATATAAAGCACAGAAACACAAGTATCAGACAAGTTTAATTATATAAAAAAAAGGGAGGGAATAAAAGATTAAAATATCATTCAGCTGATGATATTATTGAGTTATTCCATAAGGGACCAGTATATCAGTGACCAGACCACAATGCAGGCTGCCCACATAACCATTTTCCTGGTTTGAAGCATTATGTTTAGATTTTAAAAATAATGATGGACAGACTCAATTTCCTGCTTTATTCTCCTTTAATAATGTTTTCATTCTGTACCTAGGCCAAGCACCTGCACTGCTACTGTTTTCTTTAATCTTACAAGTTTACCATAATTACCCGTACTATCTATCTGATTAGGAATACATAAAGCCTGTGTTTTTGTCCATGCTCGAGACAGTCTGTGCATGCCATCCTCTTGTTAGGACCCACAGCTGTTGTCGTGTCAGCTCGGGTTAGTTCCCAGCACTGAACCTCTCTGCAAACAGATTGGCAATGACCTAATGGGCTCCTGCTACTGATCCTTCTTTCAGAGGGCAAACTGCTGTTTGCAGTGCTGCTGCTAGGGGTTTGGTTGGTTGGTTGGTTTGGTTTTGACTTTTTTTTTTTGGGCAGGGGAGAGGCGTAGACATTATCAAATTCAGTCTGATAAATCCAGCAATCTGAGACTTGACTTAATTTTCTCTTTAATTATTTAGCGTTGCTTCAGGTACCTTTTAGAGGAAAAAGTACAGGGCATAAATTGTGTTTCGTAAGTGCCTTCCAACAAGTAGGAGGTATCAGAGCCTAATTAGTGAACTTTATCATAGCTTAAACCTATAACGATATTAATTGTAAAGAACACCCCACATAAGCTGAAACAATATGAAACCCAGTGATAATTTCAAACTATCTCTAGCTTTATTTATTTTGTGTTTTAGAATTCCAGAGTGGCAGTTATCTGGAGAAGGGCTGAATTCCACATTCCTATCACAGGACGCATCAACAGGCCATCAAGTGACCTTGATGATAACTAGCTGTCTGAGCATCAACCTTCCAAAGCCATTTAACATAGGCATTCACAGCACACCAGTAGGATCTTCAGTTACTATAAACATGCATTTCAAAAGCTATTAAAAACTCTAGTCTAAGGAAAGAAATCCTACTAATCATGATAAACCATGGGTAAAGGATCAATTTTTGGAGTTGTTAGTAGAGTTTTGATAATAAGGGAACACAAAATCATGACTGGTGCACTAAACCCAGTATGAATTATGAGTCAAATAACTGAGAAATCCATTTCTACTTTCGTTGAGTATTTGGGTGCCTATGAAGGTGTTTTTATAGGTGTGCAGCTACCCAGTGGTATCAATCTGAATGTGACAGGCTCAGGATTCCTTTAAAAATTGCGTGCATGGCACAAGATGGTTATCTGGGATGCTTCATGTTCAAAGGGATCTCAAAATTCACTATAAGGCAACAAATGTGGTGTATGAGGTGCTGGAAGCTTCCATCCCCAAAGAAAAATTAGCTGAATGGCTAAGTCTGGCCCTAGATCCTGAAACAGGTCAGGTAGGTGACACTGATGGAGGTCTGTGGTGTGTTTGTAAGTCTAAGAAATGGGATCTAGGCTTCTACCTAATTGCATTTAGGAATACATATTCTTTGCTTGAAATTACAACTATTTCAAGTTGTATTACATATTACAACTGTATCAATGATTATTCATCACTGAATGATAAGGAATTAGGAATATTCTTTTGCTATTTTCTTTACCTAACATTCTCTTAAGCTAATGAAATATTCTTACTATCCCCTCTTTGGGTCTGCTTGGTTTGGATAAAGTTACAGGAAAAAGGAATACATGAAGAGCAATGCTAAAAATAAAAAACAACTTTCAGCTAACTCCTCTCATAGATTTAAAAGCAGACATATTTTACACATTCACAGACATATTAGTAGGCACACCTGTCATCCATAGCCCTTTGAAGTTCATCACCAAAGAGAATCTGTTACATGTGGATGTTTCATACTGATTCCCGATGTTTAATCAAACCTCATTGTCTTTGGAGAGATAGCTGTGACCCCCCACCCAATTTAATTACAATGACTATTCATGACTGGATTGAAAAACTAATGTCAGGAGAAAATTATATAGTTGTATTTAGCATAATCTTTCATATTTCAAAAGCTGGAAAGACCCTGTAAAGGATTTGAAAGCTGGTCGAATAAGTCCCTGGTTGAGCTAGTTCCAGCCCTGAATGACTGACTTCCATCTTCTCCCCATTAACTTTGCAGAATATTCACCTTGCTTTTGGCATTGTGTTTACCTCATTGCTTCAGGCAAAATAAGATTACTGACCTCAGCACTTGAAGTTTTGTTTTATTCTCAATAGAAAGCAGTTAGATAAAACTCATATAAAGGATTGGCAATGAAGTTGGAACTGGGGGAATTTCATTTTTCATTTGTTTTTTATTTTCATTTTATTTCTTTGGTGAAACGGTTTTTACTAAGTTATGGGATATAAGTGAAAATTGAAAGCTAGGTGAAACAGTGATGAAACAATGCAGCTATTTCCTCAGAAAAAGGGAAGGAAAACCGTGCAGTTATTTCCCTTACATTAATCTGCTGTTGAAACTTGTGTTTTTGAAAAAGAAAAATACTGATCATTTTTTAAATACAGCAGGCTTTTGCTTTTGGAGTTGAGACAGTTTACATATTGAATGTGAAACTAGACGTATGTACAGCATAAAATGATTAATAGAATGAATTGTGGAAGAAAGAGTTGGAACAATTGGAGTAGGACAGTGCTGCTTTATTCTCTTCTCATGATTACTACTGAGCTACTCACTCATATACAAGCATACCTAAAAATACAGCTTATTTGAAAGTATTGCCATTGTAAATCAAATCCAGATTTGCTGTTTCTATAAGTAAGTGTCCAATTTGGATGGTTCAGAAAGATGCATGAGGAAGCAAAAGCAACTGTGTGATCATCTTTACCCATGCAATCTCCTCCTCATACCAATAAGCCCAGAATTGTCTTAGATACGTCATAATATCCTTGTGAGTATATTAAATGAGTTATTCCCAGCAGTACCTATGAGTTGCCTAAGCCCATACTTTAACCCAAATTTGCTTCACATAAACAGTGTGACAACAAGTTCAAGTTCAGATATGGGCATCAGGACTGAGAAACAAACATGCATCCTTGCTAATCTCTGGTACAGTCAAAAAGCAGCTTCCAGAAATCTTCTATCACTTCATCAATCTATTCTTACAGCAGCATCTGTCCTTGATGGTGACAATCAGTCAGAATATTCCCTCACAGGAGGGATGTGCTGCCATGCTGACCATCTCAGGCTGCCTTGGCTGTCTGGACAGACATCATACAACCAGCTCATGAGAGAGGTAGAAATCAGTGTTAATCCCATGGCATCACCATTTAGTATAACAGCATGACATAAAATCTTATTAATAAGCCATATGAAGCTACCGAAGCCAGCCAGAACTGTCAGGGTTAAATAACATTAATAAGTAGAATGCTGATAGCTGCATCTTCAGGAAATGCTTCATTTGCTATGTTTCATCAGTAAGACGCCATCAAGTTTTCATAGATTCCTATCCTGCGTTTCCCTATTTCTCAGACTTCTGCATCCACATCATAAACCCAGCTTGCAAAGCTGATGGCAACTAAAAGGGAGGGAGAACTATTTAGCTGTAGTTCTATGCAAATATCTGCAATGTTACTGGCCACATCACAAAGGCATATGAACCTTTAGACTTCTTAGAGGCTTTTATGACTGTTCAAAACTGTAGTTGGTCAAGCCTCCTGACATTTTTTCTTACACTTAAATACAAGCTTCTACCTTTAGCACTGGCACTCTGACCTCAACCTTGCTTCTTGCTGCTTTATTTTCATTTTTCTGTGCTCTTTCATTTCCTCAAATATTATAAACTGGGGCATTTGCTGAATGCATTTGAATTAGATTTCATGTATTTAATGATTTAAAGTCAGGAAAATTCGTTTACTAATTAGTAGTCCTTTTTTTCTGAGAAATGTCAAATAAATGGGCAGGAACAGTTTTGGTAAATATCAGAGTTTTCCTGATTTGGGTTAAGGATAAAAGTCTACTTACGATGTATTTGAATAAAAAATATGTAAAAGCAAAAGTAGGGTTTATTCTTATATTATTTTTTCCACAAAATTGTGGCTTACTGAAGTACAATGAATAAGTATTACTTCCATGATGCAAAACTCGTCATTAACAAAGAAGTGCTGAAAGTGGATGACAGGGGTGCGAGGACTTCAGGACAGTAGTACTGGAGAGTTCAGTGGCTTAGGAGTGGCAACTGCAGCCAGATCAGAAAAAAGAAGTGATGTGCAATTTGTTTACAGTTCACCATAGAAAGAGAAAGGACCATGGGTACAAATATATTCCTGGTGAGCCCATTGTGTTAATCGTGTAACTGATGCTATTTCTGTGTAAATTAGTTTCTTAACAGAAAAATTTAGCTTGGCTTTTGTACGTTTACCACACCAAAGGACATGGTACATACAAATGCTTACTAGTGTCCCTGTAGCATCATAACTGTGACCAGGGACACATCATTTGTTAGGTTTTAGTACCAACTGCACCTGTGAAAGATAAAAAATGCTCATATGGTTCATGATGAATAGCACGAAGCCAGTTTGAAATCACTGCTAGCTTCTGCAGGTAGCCTTGTGATGCTGTGTTTATTCTCTTCAGAGCAGAAAAGGTGAATTCACTGCACCATATTGTCATTAGCACATAGCTATTTCTATATGTATGTATGTACATATTTTCTTTTTCAGGAACCAGGCACAGAGAAATCCTCACTCAGTGCCCCAAAGCAAATACTTAACATTTAGCAGTGCTAGTCCTGTTGAAGTTAATACAGCTTCTCAAATATCCCACTGTAGTTGTTTATTTAGCAGCTTTTATATGTCACTGGCAAAAGGTCACTGTGTTACTGAGCAGACCATGGTTAAAGAGCTTAGGAATAAAAACAAAACCAAATCCGGAAGCCTCAGTATCCCAATTCTGGTTTTGGCCAGCTCTTCAGAGCTACGGTCCTCTCTTAATGCAGAAGGTTTTGGGAATGCCTGTTGTCAGCCTTGGGAGCCTAACCACCCAGTCAGCCAAGGACTGAAAAGCTTCTAGCCCATCAAATGGCTAAACTGTGCCACAAAACAATTACAGGGATTTTGCTCCTCCTGTTCTCATCGATCAGATTTCTCACTGATAGATTTCCTGTGATAGCCTGTAACAGGAAGATAAAAATAGGATTTTTTTTTTGCTAGAAGTAAGTTATAGTTTAAAAGTAAAATGGGGAGAGGCAAAAGACACCAGAGAGGAAGATCTGTAACTGACAAGTTGCCAGTTAAAGTTGCTCAGAGTTAGGAAAAAAACCCAGTTAATTAGGTGGAATAGGAGGAGTAAAGTTCCAGTGTTACCTACTTAATCAACTTCCACTGGTCCTCCAGGAGGTTTGGAGATTAAGTATTAAAGTTAGTACAAGGAATACAAACACTTGTTGTAAGTGTGTCTAATTCTTAATGTCAATTATATTTAACACTACTTGCTGAGCATTGCCTGACACCTTAAATAGTACCAACAGTACAATTAATATCCAATATAAAATTACTGAATAATAATTTTATACTAATTGGGATGAAAAATATCAGTTATTGATCTTTTCATCCCAAATAGTGTGTCAAAGTTATATAAAAGTTTTATATAAAAAAGGGATGAAAAATACCAAAGTTAGGGTCATAGTGCTATATGTTTACAGTTTTTCATTATCAATCAGCTTTGTAATTTAGCATCCATTATTTATGCAATAAATGAAACTCTCAAAAATGTGTCAGTGCTGGATGTTAAAGGGCAATGTAGAAATGCGCAATGCCCTTAAAATCATGAGTTTTCTGCATTAGTTGACTTTTCATCAATTTGACGTTACCTGAACATTCAGTTGAACTGACCAAGCAATTCATTAATTACAGTATTATGCCTAGTACCAAGGAAAACATATTTCTAGAGTTCAATTTCCTGCAAAGGAGGACATTTGCCAAATTTGAGATATGCTAATACCTGTGTCTAAAATATCTGCAAACGATTTTAGGACCATTAATAACACTGCACTTCATCCACATGCAGATCACCCTCTAGAAAAAAAATGCCATCTGTTCCTTTCAAAAGTATTGTAGTAGTATTTATATGTGGCCCCAAGGAGGTCCTTCCATAAGATTAAAATCTTAGGTTTGTCACAAAGTGGATTAATTTTTGTTGCTATTTCCAGATCTCATAATGGTAAGTAAAATGGCTTTGTGTCAGTTACTTATCATCCTTCTTACAATTTCACTCGACAGCATCTCAGGAGGTGGTCTAAATTAGAGCAAAGTGACCTTTGTCAGATTATCATCCAGTGTGGTGTACAGCATAACGCAATACATTGAGGATGCAGAGAAATCTGAAGTTTTGGCACATATTTGTGGCAAAATGTTTGGTAAGGAAGTGTAATCAACTAATTATAAGCAGCTGAGACCTTTACAGCAGCCATGGCATTTGCATGCAGGAGTGAATAATTACAGCTATGATCCTGACCTGACCTTGTTATTCCCAGCTGGAAAGGTTCTGCTGGGAACCAAGCCCCTTTCTTTTCCCTTTCCCCTTTAGTTCCCCTTTCCTTTCCCTCCCCCTTCTTTCTCCTCCCCTCCTCCAGTCTTATTTATGCCATGTTTATATAGCACCTGTTGGTTTGTTTTTTTGTTGGATTTTTTTCTATAAGCATCATATAATACATCAATATAAATATAAGAAAAAAGTGTTTGTTGACTCCTGGCACACTAATCAGTGTACATCCAGAATTCTAATATACTGGTATTCATATACAACCATAACATTTCTTCAGTTACTCCCTACTTGTGAGTGGAAACGACGAAATACTGCAGAAGGACAGAAAAAAATTCACCTGCAAATATCCCCCAAGCCCACGACAAATGTAAAAACCCTGGTAAGGAAAATTAGACCTCTGCATTTATCTGTTTTTCATCCAACTAGGCAATTCCAAATGGCAGTGGTACAAAACTGCTTTGAGAACTTCTGGAATTGATTTTTCACTACATTAATGAAGACTGTTGTGCTGCTTTATAAACAAAAAATCTCCATAATGTATAGTCTGCACTTAATACTTTCATGTTTACTACAATATTAAAGTGACTCTTGAAATAACAGTAAAAGTTATTGACTCTGTATATAATAAAACTTCTCAGTACAACATTTCAACAATATTTTGACCTCATAAATGATTATTATCTTCAAATAATAACAAGCTTTGCCTTAAGAACAATAGTCCTTAATGACTCTAAGAAGTCAGCCAGGCTGTGTGCCAGCTTGTACTTAGCCCCAGCTTGATTACCTAATACAATAGGATTACATGAAAACTGAGGGAAAGTTAGTTTCGTAGTACATTTCATATGTCCATAGCATTACAAATTAATAACAATTGGCCCCTCTGTTTTTCTTAATGTCTCTTTAAGTATTAATTTTATAGCCAGTTCCTGAGATAGCATATAAATTTTTTGCCATCAGCATAATAGTGTTGAAATCAATTTGTGATTTTATTTGCAGGAAATATACAAGAAAGCTGGCATGAAAGTTTGTGTTTTGAATAATGTACTGCAAGAGTAATGCCCCTCCAGCCAGAATTTTAAAGTCCAAATTTCCTCCAAATATTAGTTCATCATTTTACACAGATATTATGGTAAAGGAGGATGTGTTAGTGTTTTTTGGTAATTTATATTAATGAGTTTTTAAAAGACCTGAAAACTGTAACTTTGTTTTTTACCAAAGATTCACCTGAACAATCTTAGTCCCTCACTCCTGCTTGGCCTTAGCAATGCTCATATCCAAAGAGTATGTCCCTACTCCATACAGAGAACAGCCACAGCTGGAGAGACTGTGAGCATCGTCTTCCATGGTCCAGACCTCATCACTTTGTTGATACAGCCTAAACAAAAATCCAACAAAACACCAACAGTTTACAGTTGTTCCCAGAAGGCAAGGTAACTGAGTGGAAATCTGCATTAACTGTAACAGTTCACATAACTGATATACGAGTATGGCAGATAGATATACTTGGAGAATCCGATCTAAGTAAGGACAAGTAACTGGTAAACGTTTTAAAAAGCTTTTGCATTTTTGGCATATCTGCAAACAGATCTTGAGATACTTACGACACATTACTTTTGAATATCTGGGCATCCACAAATAGTGGATGTCTTGATAGGTCTGGCATGAAAGACATAGGTATTTCAGTCACTATTTTTGTATCAAGATGGCTATGCCCATCTTACATACTTCACATGCATTATACGTCTATCTACCTATCTAGCTAGTTAACCAACTAGGTTTTCATGGATCTAAGCATTCAATTGTGAATATTTCTAGTCTTTTGGGCTTCATACAAATAAAAGATGCTTAGCATCTTGTGGAATGGAGCTCCACACTGTACACAAAATTTGCTAATGTAAAAAAAATCCACAGAAGGTTGTTACTTACAGGATTTTTGTCTAGCATTTGGCAATTCTAATTAAAATAATGTTTGCAACAAGACGGTTACTGAATTGTTATGGTTGGCTAATCCTCCATATTAGTGTTGGACAAGTGTCTGTCTTTGTAATCAGGCTCATGATGAGTTTAACCGTGAAAACTTTCTTCTAAGCGTTTTGGTCTGTCTCTGTGTTATGTATGGTTGGGGGTTTTTCCTAGCCCATGCTTTTTTGTCCATATAGCATATTTGACTGCTTTTTTTTTTTTCCTCCATTAATCTTTCAACAATCCCAACAAATGCAATTCTGTGCCTCTCTTACTCTTTTGACCCTTAAACACTGCAGCCTTACAAAGCAGAATTATGATCTGGTTCCAAGGAACCCGTCTCTTCCTGAAGCAAGACATTGAAGCAGTCATAGCTGTTGTATGGCCAAGCCCTTTACAAGGTTCAGATGGTAAATATTTAACTACTGCTCTTTGTTGTCTTTCTTTCTGCCTTTAATAGTATTTCACAGAGTGATATTGTCATTCCAGCAGTAGGCTGTGGCTAAGCTGTGTCATCTTTTCCTTTTCATCTGTTTCCTTTTCAATTTGAGGATACTGGCTGCAGCTCATTAAAAGGTCATGTTACCAAATCTCTGTGCTTTAGCTCTCACAAATTCCCCTTCCCTATAAAGGTATCATCAGATTTATTTTGTCTTTTTATGCAAATAGTAACAAAGTATACTAATAAACATAGTTGGTTATCTTGTTTGGTTAGAAACATAGGTTCTCATTATACTTGATGGCATTACATGAATGAACACATCATGTTCTACTTCTCAGTCGAATGACATAAAACCTCTTTTCTGAAAGACGAGGTATACAACTTTAACAGTAAAGACAACTCCTATGGAAAGTTTAGGAACCGGGACATGTGGGTGGAAATTAGGGAATTAGGTCTATGTGCAAAATGTAGGCCACACAGGCACTTAGCAATTGCCAAAGTCAGAAATGGGACCTCGTTTTCTTTGCCGTGAGTTAAATGCTGCTGCTGAAGGGCTGGTAGGGTGTAGAAAAATGGAAGAGAGAAAATCTACATAATCCAAAGGAAGTATACACAACAAATACTTGCCCCTAAGTAACAAGTTGCTTCGGTAGCTTGTTACAAGGTTGGTATATCACACATACCCTCAACTACATGCGCTAGAAATGCCCTAAGCCAGGATATCCCTCATGATGACCAGCATGCTTTGACAATAACACATCTTGTTGTTCATCCTTAATTCATATTGTCCCCTGTTGCACTATTTCTGCTCTTGTCCTTTCCTGTTCACATGAGCAATAAACTATCTAGCATAACAATGCAGCAAATGAAGCAGCACCCCTTGGGGAATAAAAGAACCTTATTTGTTATTGGTCTGTGTATTTTGCAAATTCCCTTTGCTACACTTTTAAAATCAATCTATTTTTGTTATGATTTTCCTGACGAAACAACGTAAGTTGAAAGTTTGTTCTTCAAGAGATTCAAGATCTTTTGTTTCAGATGAAGGACTGCTGTTTCTTGCCTGCCTGATACTTTCATAATGACTCCCTAAACAGAGTAATTTAGAAGAACACAGAAGATTGCACAGACAAATGTTTAAGATAAAAGGACAAACAGAAGGAGTATAGTTTTTACACAAAAAAACCCCCAAAACAAAACAAAAAACAACCAACCAACCAACCCTCCCCCCAAAGAAACCCAATCTAACAACAAACCAAAAAAGGAGAAGAAATATGAGAGGCTTTGTATTATTTTGTATTGGCCTTAATCTATGAACTTTAAGACTTTAAATCTGATATGGGTCCCACCCAGTAAGATATTTAAACAGTGCCAGAAGTGCTTAAAGTAAGATACACAGACAACTTGTCCACTGTTACAAAATTCTTGTCTCAAAAGCTAAACAATTTTTGGCCTTTTTTTTTTTTTTTACTTTCGTGCTCCATTTTCTGTATCAAAGGAGTTACTGTCCAGCCTCACCTTCATCAGCAGACGCACTTATTACAGTACTCCTTCTACTAAAAATAAATTACACACAAGTAATGTGATAACCTGGTGACCAAGGCAATGACAAATGAAATGTTTCTAAGAGTGACCATTCACTATAATTTTAACTTCTCCTATATGTTGTATATTAGACCTTGTCAGTAAGTAAATCTTGTTATTTCAGAAATCTAATCATTGCCACAGTCCTTTTGAAGCCTTAGAGAAACTTACAAGCAAAGAATTTATGGCAATTCTGAATTGCTTACAGAAAGGTACATCGCATGTGCAGCTGGGACCCAGTGCGTAGAACAGATGCCCTGGCAGTGTCCTTGTACTACAGTGATATTATCCTGGTAGCTTTTTAAAACCTAAAAACATCTGGCTCACATTTAATTTTTGTACTCAATGAATTCACTGCATTACATTTTAGTGTAGGATGTTTCATTCATTATTTATTGTACATAGGTGTTAAAAAAACAGCAGGTTTGTGTACGCCACAAAACCCTTACTGCAGCGTGAGCTGTTTATAGGATGACAACATACTGATATGCGTTTTTGGTAAATCACTTCGGGTAGATTAAAAAACAAAAGCAGAGTTTTCTCTGTGAATATATGCAAAACTGATCGAGCAGATTAAATGCTCGAAAACAAGCATTTTGTACTGGAAAATTGCCATTACTGTTCTACTAGTGCTCTGACAACTTACAGTGTATATCTAAGTTGAATGCATTGCTAACTAACTCTGACATGCGAAGTCATTCCCTTCCCCTGTTATGGGCATAATGTGATGCTAACAACAGCCAACGCATGTCAGCCTTGTTTTGTTAAAGGCAAATGATCAGCATGAAATATTATAATTTCTTAATTTCATATTTGAAGACGAGTGTCTAGTACCAACTATGAAATTGGGAAAGGATTAATAGAAGCCTGTTGTTTCTCTTCTGTCATCTGCCCATTACGGGTCAACCATTTCCAACTTGAGATTAGAAAATTGCTGACCTACACTTTTGTTTTTGCAAGTATGTAAGCTACTGTCCATATTCCCATCTACCTAAGCTACAGTTGTTCTTCAAATAAAATAGTGGAAGCAAGTAACTAACTTTCTTTGAACCGTAGATTGCAAACTGCATCAAGTTGTCCACAGAAACTTTTTATTCATGGATTTTTCAACCATTTTAGGAAGAATTTGATTTATTTTTTTTTTCCAGTTATAGAAATCTACTTTCTAAATTACTACATTAAAATTCACAGAATGCTTGAGTATAAATTTCAGAGATATATACTTCCAGGGAGATTATATAAATATATATATATATATCTCTCCAGCTATATTGCTGGGAGATATTAAACTGAATATAGTGTTTTAAACAGGCATTTCAAAGTTCTCAGGGAAAACAACGTTTATGTTGGAAGAAAATATAACCTGAAGGTGCAAATCACAAATATCCTTCACTCAGCAGTATAATGTGACTGACTAGGGCAGTAGAAGACCAAGATGAGATTTCCTAGTGTCTTCATACAATATTGAAGCCCAGCATGACTGTTATTGTCGAGTCATGAATATACTTCTCAAAAGACAAAGCTTTTTGTCCTTCCTCTCTCGAGTATGAATTGCCCACAGGGTTTTCTGGTTATTTAATTCTGGCTGTAAGAAAATATAGAATTTTTTTCATCTCTTTCCTAACCCTGAATTTATATATTTTTTTTCATTTCTGGGCACTTAAAAGTTTTGCTAGGACTCCTTGAAATAGCCTGGTTTCTAATAAATGAATAAATAAATAAAGAATATATGAAGAGAAACAGTAATACAGCTGCTATGTGGAACAAACCCCCATGTGTCCAGCAACTGATGTTGTTTTCCTTATGTTGAATCTTCCTCTGAGGAACATACGACTCCCTGTTTCAGCTCTGCACTGATAAACCAGTGCTTAAATGGCTGCACAATCCTCTTTCAGGAATGAAAGGCATTAAGGGGAGAAAAAGACATTCTAACTAATTCTTCCTCAGAACAAAACAAACCAGACAATGATTCACTCTTTGAAAGAGCTAACTCTGTTCTGAACCTTTTGTGCAGAATTGTTTGAAGGCCTAAGTGCTCGAAGTCAAAGCGGTAAAACTCCTGACAGGGGACATTAGAGTGGTTGTTAATCACCAAAGGGCATTGTATAGGCAGTCCTTAGAAAAGACATACGCACTTAGTATCCCTCTTACTGTCTTGGCATGTACTGTATAAAATTTATTGACCCTTTGTTGTTAAAAGTCCTGTGATCCAGAGCCTGTTACCTGTGTGCAGACAGGAACAAAGCAGGGAGGCATAGTTATGCCCTACAGCTGATTGGCTGCAGGGAAGCTGGCAGGAGCAGGAGCCGAGGAGGGACATCTCCCCAGTGCACATACATCGTACATCGGTCCGCTGGCTGTGCAGGCTGAGTGCGCCAGATGACATCAGTGCAGGCTGGATCCTGGGCAAGGAAAGAAAACATCTGACAGAGGAGAATGTATTGAAAGAGACACACACCATCAACGTGAACTCTGGGGTTGTGCATGATCTAGGATTTCCCCAGCTAAGCATACATATTGCTTAATGTTAAAACAGTTGTGCAGAGTTAACTTGGAATATAATAGTTCCAGAGCGCTTTAATAGCCATAATGATAAGAACTAAAGAAAACATTGCAGAGGTCCATAATTCACATTAAATCTGAAATGCCATTGTTAGTGATTTCCTTGCCACCCCACTGCAACTGTAGGACAGATAATATGAATTTTCTAAAATGTACAACTATCGGTACTGGCCTCAGATGCATCAGTTGTCTCATACTCCCAGCCCCATAAATTCCATAATTTCTCACAATTTTAGTAAATCTAGTTAGTTCAGAGAAGGGAAAAGGAAAAGGAAAGGGAAAAGAAAAGGAAAAGGAAAAGGAAGAAAAGAAAGAAAAAAGAGTTTCTTTTAGTTCCCTTAAAGTATTTCAGTGACCTGATAAAAGAGAGAAACTTGGGTCTGAGTTTTTTTCCTCCAGTCCATCTTCCCCTGCACTCTCCCTTGATCTTTGGCCAGCTCTGGAGAGCTGAATCCAGAAAACTGGTGGCTGGTGCCATACTTTGTAAAGCTCCCCAGCGAAATGCTCACTGCATCAAGGACTGTGGGAAGTTAAACACCCATGTAAGTCTTTGCAAGACCCAGACCCTATTTTACTTTCCTGATTGTGCCTTTTCATAATGTGTCATGGAGTGCAGTGTAGCTCCTGAGACAGAGGTGCCTAATGCCATTGGGTATCCCATCTGGCTTCCCCAGCAAGTTCTTGTGGTGCGTATATCTACTTTGAGGATCATGTCGGTGTTCTACGGTTGGTGTCTCAGATACATCAAGTGATCTCAAATGGTACTAGCCATCTTACATTTAGGCAATTCAATCATGCCTCCAAAGTCTGTTGGTTTTTACACTTATAAAATCTTGTTATGGATGAAAGGGAACATGAATTTTATGCGGAGCCTAGTACGTACCACAACCCTACACACGCACCCCACTGCAACTCTAGCTAAGGTCTTGACAATTAAATCAAAATACAATGAGCATTTTCTATTTGGTCAGTTTCAGTGCTTCTAACACTCACAGCCCAAATGAATTCAGAAAAAAACCTCACTAATAATATCTTTAAAATTCTTCAGGAATGCATTTGCTTTCTAGTATCTACCCCTTTTATTCAGTGGTATGCTTATCCTTGGGGATGTCCTTCTTCGTCCAAAGGTCCACAGTGCCCATCAAGCAACTTGGAAGGGAAGGTAGTACATCAACATGTTAGTACCATCCCGAGGGAGGAATGTGGAATTCATGGTGAGTTTCTTTCTCTTCAGTTTTGGATTTGCCCAGGGCTTTTATTTCATGTTTTCTTAAGGCAGTCAGCTCACTTGTACTTTTTTCTCCACTGTATCCCAGCTACAGCTTGACAATCCTCATCCCTTTGCTGTCAAAACACACACTACAACCTCTTACAGCCCCGGTAATCACAAAAGTTCTTTTGCTTGTTACGCAGGGATTGTGCAGGTTTGCCAGACCTTTACTAAATCAGGTATGCACAGAGATGATAACCTTAAACAAGGTAGGTAATAGCCTTCTGACAGACACTGGAAATAAGATGAAATGACCTCCAGCCAAGACGAGTCCAGGCAAGTCGTGAGGCCAGCACTGATGAGCTAATACGCAGCAGGTGGCCTTCAGCGAAATCAGAAACAATCATCTTTGCTGAGATGCAACAGCAGCTAGCACCCAAGTTTTGATCTGCTTTCAGTTCGTCAGATTTCTGCACAGCATTTAAAGTTATCCAACAGCTTTTGCTGCTGTAAGAGCACTGGCAGATGGAGAAACAGATGTAAAAGTGGTCGAAGGCAGAAACAAATCAGGAGTTAAATGGAGAAGCACATTAAAGGAGTTTTTAACGCTTACAAAGCATGCGAAAGGTTCAGGTGTTTAGCCAGTTTAGTCCTCGAGTCCTGTGGGTACATATTTGTTAGACTTCAAAATTAAATGCATACATCTGGAAGTTTGCAACAAACCTACTGCATATGTGTTTCGAAGAAGAAAAATAAAGTTTATTTTCCTCTGGACTGGAGGACTGCAACACTTGCTTATGGCCCTGTTCTGTTTTCCCTAATTAGAACCCCAAAGGAACTAAAACCATAAACCTACACAGTGAACAGCAGATGTGAACACAGAGAAGGTATGGGAACACAGCCAGTTATCTTTAACTCAAGAATTAGTCTGTTGTGGATCTGTGAGTTGTTGAAAATAAATAAGTGGGAGCAGAGTATTTGGAAGGAGACATCACAATCTACTGAAGTTACTTTGTCATTAAATTCATTAAAATCTTGTCATTTAAAATCTATCATTTAAGTCTGACATTAAATTAATGATAATAGATACCACTCCTGTTCAGTTTTCCTCTGTTCCTGGAATATTCTATTTTGTGTCTTAGAACCAGTTAAATTGCCCATCCTTCTGCTACTAAATGCACACACAGAGGTCCTAAAATATATCCTACAGTAGCTGCAGGTTCGTACACTAATACTTCACCAGTGTTAGGCAATGACTTCCGGTGCAATTGAATTCAAGGGATGAATCTGAGACAAACAGAAAGCAGTTTAAAAACTTCCCTTTACTAGGAGGTTATCTCTGGCATATTTACAGAGAAAAGATAAAATATTCAAAAAATACCAATAAAAATGAAATCATGCCATTGTCTTCATGGGCACAGACTGTACTAAAGATGATAGAAGCCACACAAAATTATGAAAGACACTAATTAAAGTCCTGGACAGTGTTGTATAATTTCAAGGAAAAGAAATCTCTGGAGTGATTGGTCAGAAAGATCCTGGAAATAAACTTTTAAGTCATTTTTGTGGGCTTGTTTCCTTGACTGCTAGATGTATTTTTTCCCCTTCACATTTTGTGAATTAATTTGTTTTTCCCCAAAATTCTTCCAAGCAAATGTGCTGGCAAATAAATGTTTCATTTGAGCTCGTTTACCTGTGAACTAAAATACCTTCTATTGACAGATGAAGACTATTTATGGTAGACTACCATATATAGCACCATAGCTAGTACTTTCTCTGTGAAGTTTACCATACAGTTAGTGAAGCTGCTTTCATGAGAATTACATTTTTAGAATAGATTTTAATGCTAAAAATATTTAGTGAATCTTATTTTCTGTGAGTATAAACTAAACCCAAAATCTAACATGACTTAGAGACCCTCAAGGAGCCCTTCAAAGAGTGCATAACTAAACAGTTGTGACACAAGTCAGTCAGAGATTGACAATACTTCCTGACGGCCCAAATTTTCATGAAATTCTTTTCCAAGGCCTGTCCAGTTGTTATTAAAAGTCTGTCTCACATACTACATAATTAAAAAGTGCCATTTTTACGAAAAGAGAGACAGTAATTATGCTAATACTTTACATAAACACTTCTCGACATTAACTGTCAAGAAATGCGCAAACCAGAGTAAAGTACATGTAAAAGGAATCTCAGGTCCCAGAAGATTATAAATTTCTCATAAATAAAGCTCTTGGTTCTCTGCTTTGTTCAGCCAAAGCCCCTGTGGAAATTTGGGTTGGGTTGTGAAGGGTTTTTTATGATTCCCATGTTGTATTTCTGATGATCTCCGGGTTTTCTGTTTGGGTTATTTTTTTGTACAAACTATCATGGGGAGTTTAACTGTAACAAGAACTGTGGAGCTGATCAAAACTTCTTACATCCAAGTCAGTGAAAAAGGAAAACAGAACATGGGAAATGTATGCAAAGAGAAGAAATTACTTGCACCCTCAGAATCATTTGAAACAGCTATGCTACTAGCACTGCCTATCACATTTTTATTAAGTGGACTCAAACAGTTTCCTAAAGAACTAATCCTTGCAAAAATACATCTCCCCACTCTTTGTTATGAAAGATACGACTTTGGGAAATTTGAGAAAGCAGCGTGAGAGCAAAAATGTCTCCATATAAGAAGATTTCTTGGTTTTCTCCCAACGATTTCCTCATCCCATTGAAATTACTCCCACAGCTACTTCAAAACCTTTATTTTTCTTCCTTCAGAAAGCTGTTTATTTCAGTCTTCTGCCACTTTTATGACCACATACCTGCAGTCCAGGTGTCACCTCAGTGGTTGGGAATAGGGCTAGACTCTGCCTGAAGTGTGAGAACAGGGCTTGGGATGCAACAGGAGACTGTTGATGGACACTGTTTTTAATGTAACTTGAAATTACAAGGAGTGGGTTATAACTTTTCCAACAAATGGATATGGTTTTTGTCAATTTTGAGGTATTTTCTCAAATGCTTATTTGTGGAAATGTATGTTTTACTGTTCAAAAATTTCTGGATTTTTAAGGCAATTTTACTTTTCTCCATGTTATAATATTTGACTTAACATGTTTAACAATGTTCTGAGCATATCAGGTCTAAAATGGCAAAACAAAGACTGTCTCAGTCAGCATTAAGTAACTGTGCCTTTCAGGATACCATTAAATAAAATGAAACCATAGCTGACAGACCAAAGCTTAGGGGGACAGGATTGTGTGCTCAGTAATAGCAAGCAGATGGAAAATCCCAGAGTTATTTTTGGAAACTCTATCCCAAAATACATGGAAGCAAGCTCTGCTCTTGGTTACGTATATCCAGCTCCCAGAAATTGCACTTCCATATGCATGTCTGAATATATCAGGGCAGAACTGGACTTTATTTTGTCAGCTAGAAAAATTGCAACATTTTTCTTGCAGTGAAACTGAGACTTACCTGTTGCCTTAAATTAATCTGTCTGTTGGTTTTATGAAGAAATTTTGAGAGACAGAAGATCAGATGGTAATTCCACTAATGAAAAATCCTGGTGATTTCAGTTTTTGGAAGACCCAGGCAATAAATTACTTACTTGGTAAAAGAACTACCCTGGAAATGGCAAAACCCTCAGTTTAAAATGTTAAATGTGGAAGGTGAATTTCACCAGAGAAATTAAGGACTCCCAGCTAATCTCTATGTCATTGTATTTAAGGTAACCATGTAAAATGTCTTCTATTAAGTCTAAGGAGGTGCCACCATTCAGATCATATTCCACATATTTTGACAGAGACCTCCTTAATTCAGCTTTTGAATTGTAAGCAGGTTGTAACCACTGAAACTACAGTTCCGCACAGTGGTAAGGTATTCTGTAAGTGCGGAAAGACGTTATTATACCTTTTTTAAAAAATAAATTCTAAAAGCATTCAAAAAATACTAATTGTAAAGCAGATAACATTGCATCAGGATCAGTGTGTTTACATAGTCTATCTAGCACAGTTGGTGAAACTTAACTACAAGGACAGACCTAAACATACAACATGTTTACATCTAATACGTCAGTATATATCCATGGTACCACTGTTCTGGTTTTCTCCACTGACTCCCAGCATAAGCCCATCTCTTTATCTTACAGCTGAGACACCTGAGGGAAAAAAAACAAAACAAACCAACAAACCACACACACACACAAAATGAGATGAGAGGTCTCGTATTCATAAATAACACCACTATGTTACAATAAATATCATATTTTGATCACCCTTTTTCATCATCTATGAAGCACAATGCACCATAAGCCTTTGCTCAGCAACAAATGTTTTCCTCTTCTTTTGAATATGAAACACAAATCACACATACTGCAGAAAAGGCTAGATGTCTTAGTGTGTTTTGCTAAACATAAACCAGACCCACAGCTATCATACTTTTATGAGTGTAGCTGAAAAGATGAGCACTGGAACCTACAGAGTTTGCATATAATGCAGGGGCTTGTTATTTCTTTTTTCTTCAATATTCTGTAGGAAAACAAGAAAATTACTTATAATTGTGATATACAAATTATGTACACTTCAAAAATGTTGAAAACACGTTTCAGTTCTAAAATACCTGAAACAAAATTCTTAGCAAAAATGTGTGTAGCTTTATATCTGTATAGAGAATCCTCCACCTATACTGTGGAGATTGTATAAGAAAGCAGTTTATGAGCAGAAACATTACAGAAACAATGATATTCCAATAGATTAGTATTTGGTGGCAGATCACTAAGCAAATAATTATTTTACCAAAAGATATTTTTTAATGTTTATATATGATATATATATATAGGCACAGATTTTTTATATGTGAACAGTAAACATTGTATTTATTTGTTCATGGAGAGCTTCCAATCACTAAAGCACTTTAATAAAATGAGGACACAACTGGCAATATAAGCTTTTAATTAACAGAGAAAGCAGTTTAACGAGCATTCCAAAATATGTATAGCTGCATGTTCTTAAATCTAAATTATGTACCCATTTAAGTATATGCCCTTTTATATATCCTTTGTGGGTTTAACTGCTTAAAACATTTTGAAGGGGCTGTAGCTGCATTTTACCAAATATATTAGCTGTGAGTAGTGTTATGTATCTGGATTTCCACTATCTGATTAAATGAACTAAATGACACTAGAACAGCAGAGATTTAAATGGGTCTTGTGTGTTTTTCCTGAATGGTGCTGCTGAGTCACAGCACGGCAGTGTTCATACTTATATCTGTCTTCCCTTAATGCAGCAAGAGATTCATTGTTAGGAGCTGCTCTTACAATGTGACTAACAAAAAATAATCAGTGGCTTTTCTTTCATATAACAATGCTTTCCTTGAAAAGAAAAAACAGGGTATGTTCTCTTTAAAAATGATCAGTAGGTTTCCCTTTCCTCTTGACGGTAAACGGAGAGCACATCTACTTTGGATCAAGTATGTGTTGCCAGAGTTGCACAGCTTCTGGAGTGGTGCTGTTGCATAGCTGGCTTGGAGAATCAGTGGAGTCGTGCAGATGTATTTGCACATCTGTGCAATGCATGGTACAACTGCACGTCAATATGCTGCAGTGATTCTGCATTTGTTTATTTTATTTAGAAAACACTGTCCTTTGAAAAAAAACACAATTCTCCTTGCCTTCTAAGATGCTTGCTGATTCCCAGATATATAATAAACAAAAGCCCCAAGTATGAGAAGGTAGCTTCCAAGCATGCCAGCCGCTGGGCAGCGTTCTCAGATTGGCTAGTATTTTCACGGGAAACACTATGCTGCCAACTCACTGACACTACCTATTTCTGTTACCTGTGTGCAAGTTACATGCACACCCTCTACGTATGGTTGTATATTCATGTATGAGTATGTAAGTATAGATTTCTAGTATATACATGCATACTAAGCATACCAAGATCAGCAAAGGATTTCTTATGCTAACATCTACAATGTTCTGATGCAAAATCTGAGTTTGACTTTACCTTGCTCCTGTCTTGACTCATCTTTTACCTGTAATTTACACCCAATTATTTTTACGTCTGCAACCTGCAGTTAAAATGAGTGAAAGAGGAACTCTAGAGTGAATTTGTGATTTAATTGCTCACAGATTAAAAGTCCATTATTAAAACAAAAATACTAGCCACAGTTAGTACATGGAACTAAAATATTATTTATTAGAAATGCTGTGCTATTTTAGTGATTCTTCCATACCTGATTTAAAAACACTACTGAAAGGCATCCTTTGTGAAGCAGCTCAGTAATCATTATTTCATCCCTTTAAAGTGAAGATTGTTAATCCTCAACACAAACCACAGATGGGGGGACCCCAAAATCATGAAAATAAAGTGAGTCAGGCTCACCTGAGTCTTATGTCTGTAATTCAGACCTAGTTTCCTATCATGAAGTTTTCTGCAACAGTTTTTGCAAAGCCAAACAGGAAAATTCCAGATCAGAGTTTCTGTAAGCAACAAAAGCTAGCACCCCTTCTCTGGGTCCCACAGAACCTTGTCCCCCTCATGGCTGGTGCATGCACTAGGACTAAAAATTGCTTATAGAAATTACAGAGGGACAGAATCAAGCAATGGAAAACCAGATTTAGAGGACATTCATATCAGAAAGCATATGGTTACCTAGACACGGTATTAGCTTCAGGGCTCCTTAGAAAGCTCATCTGAGTAGTCCCAGCTTAAAGTCAGGGAAACGCTGAAGACTTCATTTCAGAAACATAACCTGTGTGAGCCAAGCCCAGCAATGATGAGGGAGAGAAGAGAAAAGTTGACAATAAGGATACATGATACTGCATTGCACAGTGAAAAATATGAAATGACATTCACTAGATAATAGAAACCTATATGGGGATAAGGACAAGGACTGACCTTGACAGTGTAACAGTGAGACTGGAAGGAAAGTGAACATTGATAGAAACCGTTTTTCTGTAAAGGGATTCAAACTGTTAACACAAGCATTAACTTCCACTAAGGGCTCCAGTATATGCAAAAGCAGAGCAAATGAAGATGTGAAACCCCAAACATCAAGCTGGTTTTGAAGTCATTTCTCTTCCTTTCTCTACACAGTTTTCTTCAGAAATCCGTACTTTCATTCAGAGCTACTGCTGTGTTGTCAGTACCTCAGGGGACATGATACAGTATCTGAGATCACTTAAAAAGCCATCTTTGTATTGATATAAGTTGGTGTAAACGCAACAAGTGCCTTTTCCTTCCCCTTTCACAAACCCAGTGGGAACCTAAGCCACAAAGCAGTCTCTTGTTACTGAAAACATGCCTCAGAGACCTGCCATGCCCACAGCCTCCACAGTAGGCTTGAGATCCCCAAACCAGAGCCATAAATATAGTGCCTTTGCATTCAGGACTTCAGAAGTAGGTGTTCGTGCATTTCATAGGGAATTGATTTAGCTCTGAAGATCGGTACTGAAGATCTGCTTGCTTTAAAGGCTGAGGGTAGCAGACAAGCTGCAGTTCACACTGGAGTGTCACTACCTGTGACTCCATTGTGATTACAGTATTGAGTATTTTTTCCCCATTGTGGATGCCCTGCTGATAAGCTTTTCTTCAAAACCTCAGGGAAGTACATCCTACCATTCTGTAATGTAATTGCTAAGGTAACATGGCTTATGACATAGCTACAATACCCTCAGACCGAAAAATAACACATCTTGCTAAAAAGATTAACCTGAGTTGAACCAGGCGTGTGAAAAGTACCGGATTTTTTTCTCCCAAATAGAATGATTTATTTCCTCCTTAGGATAGAGTTTTGTTAACTAAATGCAAGTATATTTCCCAAACAGTGCAGCTATATTGTTTTCTTGCTTATTTTTTTTTAATTGTTCCTTAAGTGTTGAACGTATTGTCTCTAGTAACATTTGCATGAGTATTGTTTTCTTCTGCGAAGCCCCTGATATTTTTGTTAGCATTTTACTATTTTACGAAAAAAGACATAATAGTATAATAATTTCATCCTAGAATGCTGCTTTCACACAGTAATCTAAATTTCACAGCTTAACAGAATTGGCAGGGTGAACATTGTCAAGTATGAACCACCCAAGTTAACCCAACATAATATGAACTTTCATCAGAGAGAAATGCAGCCTAAAGAGAGGCCACCTGAATAATATTCAGAGCCGCTAAAACAAGACTCATTTATAAGACATTCTGGCTTAGCAAAGGCTCCCTTTAACACCCGTGAACAGGCTGGAGTTTTTTGTGGGATTTTGTTCAGTCAAAGGAAAAGATTTAAAGCTATCCAGATAGGAGAGAAAAGTTGGTAGGTCTTTTAAAGAGCTTTCTGAGAGGAAGAGAGCTTCCCTCTGTAACTGGATTTTTTCTTTAATTATTTTATTTTATTTGAAGTTCCTGAAGGAGGAAGTGCTTATCTTGAAGGGTTCATGCACACACTCCTAGAAATCTCTCTCACAGGTAATTATTCTTTCTAAGTGCTATATCTTTGTAGAAATATATTAACTTCCCCTACTCTTTTTTGCACTCCAGCTTGGATTGACTTAGTCAAAAATGTCTTCTTCTGGATTTTAACATTTGAAAACCCATTTTTGCCAAAACAATTCTAATCTGACAATTCATTAGAAAAATTTATAAATGCAGACTTGCAAACTACACTTAAGAACAGAAGCTTTACATTCTTTAATCTGTCCATTTCTGACAACTGAACTGATTTTCTATTCATTGATACTACAGTACATTAGTTAAGAATGAAACAGTTTCACATTGTATACCACAGAAATTTTATAATTACTTTTTCTTACTTAAAATGTTTTAGAATGTTTACTTGCATAGGAAAATTGCAAGCAAAACTAACTAGATTTGTATGTGTGCGCTTGATCAACCTTGGTGAGGGTTATGAGAAGGTAATTGGAAAAAAAGTAAGCTTCAACCAACATTATAAAATTAACTAAAAAAACCCAAAGACATTTAAAAATTAATTTCCTGTTGATATGTATTTTTGATACATCCTAAATAAACTAAGTACTAGATATTTTTTCCACTATCTTGGCATTAAAGAAGATAAAACAATAATATCTATTCTCCTGGTATGCCACATTCTTATATGCCAGTTTTTCTCAGTCTGATTAGTGGAATCTGAATAGAAATCTATTTGAACTTATTTCAATATTGTATTGGACCTTGTCTTTTAAAAATTGTATATCGAGCCAAATGTGTCCCTTATTGCTTGTTTAGTGGCTCCAGTCACAGCAGAGTAAACAGAGCAGTGACAAATACTCCAGCCATACTCCATCACGGAGACTCACTAGCAGGACACTGTCTGCTCTGGCATGGGCTTGTAGCAGTGCCCAGTGAAGGAAGAGACTATTTGCACAGTCCACATACAGAAGCAGATCTCTAGAGCAGAAAAGTCATGGTGCAAGGCCTTGCTTCAAGCTTTTTGGCAGATTTTACTTCCGGACAGCCTGGTTATGCAGAATGGCTGCCTGGTAGGGGCTGACAGTTACAAGGTGCACTTGTGGAGTGTACCTTTTATTTTACTGCCAGACGCCAAGAATAAAGGCTGTGCTTTCCAAGGCCACCCCTAGATACTTACCAAAGCATGCTTAAGCAGATGTGATTGAGATATGCTATAAGAGTGCACTGCTAAACTGAACCAGAGCATTGGTAGAGACACATTCTAAACTGATGCCACTGCCAGATGTTAAATTCAACTTGGACTCAGCAAATTTTTTGTAAAGCAGGTATTTCTCTGATCCAAATGCATCCTGACTTTATATTAATCAGCTTACCTTCTCTCTGGCAGACTGTATGCAGAATTGCATGGACTCCCTCCTTCCAAGGTAGCTTTTGCATAAAATTTCAGGATTTTTAAAAGATCTATTCCTGTATTGAAGTCCCTAACATTTAATTTCTGTTCCCCGCCCATATTTCATCAATGGCACATTGCAAACCAGAGCTAGGGATCAAACTCTTCCCTTCTATTCTGAAGGATATGGCTACGTGCAAAGATCTTGAAATAAATATTAAATAGAGTATCAAATCTTTCAGCACTTTTTCATTGGAGCAAATACATGTTCATTATCCACATATTGGATAATAAAAAGCAGAGTCTTAATGGTCCTGACAGATCTTTACTGGAACATACACATGCTCGTCTAGCCATATTTCATTTGATACTCTTTTTCTGCCTTTTTCAGACAGTAATTAAGAAAAGAACCAATGAATAAAAATGTATTCAATAGAAAATTAATATATTTTAAATTAAATGGCCTATATATAATATGGATAATTCAGGTGGAAATAGCTGATATTCATCTATCTCATTTTGGATTTACTTTAATGATGATTATGGACACAGCTCTACTGGATACTGACACTGAAAATCAGCCATAGAGGGGTCCAGAGAGGAGCAGAGAATGAGGTGATAAAAAATATTAAAATAAATCTTGCGCATGGGTGATGTCTTAAAATGGCAAAAGAACAATCTGAACTGAGAGCTGCATGTTGCAGAGATTTCCTAGGTAGAGCTACCAAATGTGGCTGTTAGTGAAAACTATTACTATGATTAGTGATGTCACTCCTTATCTTAAGTCTCTGTTTAGCTTCTATGGGCAAATTCATACTGATTGAAGGGGGAAAAAAAACCCTTGTGGGGTAATCTCAAAGTTACCCTAGTGTCCTAAGTGTCGTTTGACACAGACACCCATTTGCCGGAAAGATCTTTTTAGAGTACTGGGTTAAGTATATTAAAAGTTTTGATTGTAACTAGTACTTCAGGTGACAGCAGCAGTTATCTACACAGCTTCCAGATCCACTGCTTTACATCTCATTTCCCAGAATCCACTGCTTTACATCTTATTGCACATATACCACCAGGATAATAGAAAGCTCATTTCCCTCACCTGTCTGGTGGATTATTTCCAAAGTGGGATAGGTACTGGGATACCAGACTTCTCTGAGCATCATATCCTAACCAGGAAGGAATGTGGGGAGGTTGTAGCTATACTGTTTGCCTCATAAACACCTTCTTAGGATTCCCACTGAGTAAACCACTCCCTGCTGCACCTGCTGCAAAACAATGACAGATTCAGATAACACAATATTCATCATATCCCTGTTAAGGAAGAAGGCCAGGTTAATTTCAGAGGGTCACTGCAAACTAAATCATATTAGTATACATGCAGTGCAGGTATCTGGCTTCTGTCTGCTTTTCTTTAGGAATACATACTAGACACATTTCAAGCTTCTACTTTCAGCAACCATTCTTCCTTCAAAACACCCACACAACAACAGGCATATGCATCTTTACACACACAGGTACACAAAAACCACACACTTCTTCTCCAGTAACATTAATACGACATCTTCATGTATCAAGAATTATCTATCATCTATAACTCTTCAGATTCGTCTGAAAAGTTAAGTAGGTAAACACCAGATGTAGGGGCTTTTTACCTTGAAGTTCACAAGTATTGGAGAGTTGCCCCATGTATCCTGAAATCTTGCAGTCTGCAGACCTTGACCCAAAGAACATATCATATAATCTTTTCAGTAACCAGTGAAAGAAAGATAGCAAAAATTACCTCATGAGAATAACCCTCTGCAATACTTTATTACATATGACACACACTTACTTGAAATAGCCATCTGTACAAAAGAGCGTCAGTGATTTTAAGAGTTTTCTTACATTAATAAAAGAGTATATAGATGATTAATAAAGGCTCTTAGTTTGACTGAGTCAGAGAGCTTTATGTACTTTGACAAACAATGAAATACAAGTATCTGAACACTAGGATATCAATTTATGACCAGAAAAAGGTTACTTCCCACTTTTGATACAAAAATATGATCGACTGTCTGTGCCAGGTGCCCATGTAAGTGGTGCAGTCTATTCACTGCAAGCAACAGAGCTAACTTTTTTCTCTCTCTCTGGATTGCAGATACAGACTCTTCTCTTGAAATCAGGTACTCAGCTAACTTTATATGATGTTGGAAAGGCTTTTACTGAAGCATGTAGCTCTTGTAGTACAATGCACACAGCTGCTTGCTTGAGCAGCCAGTTCAATTCAGTACACTATTCCTGGGCTGGCTCATTGATCTGATTAGCTCTTGATCAGCTCAAATTGAGATCCTTTCTTCAGTCTATAAACATAAACGAGCTCTTTACTTTGTGATATCCACAAAGTAGATTTATTTTAAAAATGTACTGCCTTCTCCAGACACTGTTCCACTGCTTTTGCTGACTTTTGACTACGAAGACACAGCCCAAGTAGTCTAAGCAAAGTCTAAATTGCTTTTTTAAACCATTTCTCCAAACTCTTTATTTCCATTTTGAGTCCTGCACTATTACAGCTCTGCATTAGCATATATACTTTATATTCATTATAAAATTCTTCCATATTCCTTTTTTTTTATTTTAATCAAGTCTCTAATATAACCTTCGAAAGCATGAGGAAAAGTGGATGAACAGGAGAATGAGTTATCTGGTACCACCACTTTTAAACATACTGGCTCTCTGAGGTTTCTCAGGAATATCTGAGAGGATATTCTGAGAGTAACAGCTGTATGACAAGACAGCCAGATTTCTTCATTATTGCAGATAATCCCCAATCCTACTCAATTTCTCTATTCTGTTTCTATCTGTTTCTCTCTATTCAAGTGTGACATATATAAAGCTACAATCAACACCCTATCTCAGTCCTACTCCTAGCACTTCTCTAAATATGCGATTCTCCCTCTCCGCTCTGCTCTCCTGAGACTACCATCTGGAACACTATGTACAGCTCTAGGTCCCCCACTACAAGACAGACATGGACTTGCTAGAGCAGGTCCAGAGGCAGGCCACAAAGATGGACAGAGGGCTGGAAGCCAGGCCAAGAGAGTTTTTACCAAGGTGATAGGACAAGGAGCAACTCTTTGAAATAGGGTAGATTTAGACTGGATATAAGGAAGACATTTTTTTCTACGAGCATGGTGAGATACAGGTGGAACAGGTTACCCAGAGAAGTTCTGGATGCCCCAATCATTGCAAGTGTGCAAGGTCAAGTTAGTTGGGGCTTTGAGCAATCTGATCTGGTGAAAGATGTCCCTACGCATGGCACTGGGAGTGGACTAGCTGATCTTTAAATGTTCCTTCCAACCTAAACCACTATGTGATTCTCTGATATACCCACACTCTAATGATGGCTGTTACAGGAGCATGTCCAACCCTGAAGTGCTATGGCAAAGTCCTGGGCAAATGGCAGTAAAAGCAAATACTCTTTTCCCTTTCAGTTCTGCCTGTCTGTATGTAGAGATCCCTATTGATTTCTAAAAACATTATTAGAACAATTCATGAGAACCAGGACACAGAAGGACACTCATATTACTCAGGTTAAATTTTAGTGGGGTTTTTGCTACCATTTTAAAATGATTCTCATTCTTCAATGTTTTCATATAAACCAGGTCTTGACTTGCACTCAATAACTTGCTGTAAAGTTTCCAGTGAAAAAACCTGTTTATTAACATTGATCTCATCAATTGCTCGAACAGGACCAAGGCTGCAAACAGAAGCAAAGTGTATGTTCTGTTAATCTAGATGGCTTTTAACCTGGATGCAGCTTCTGGTCATGAAATCATCCTTCAAGTAAAAGATGCTTTTTCCCAGCTAACTGACAAGATTTTAATTAGAACATTAACTCAGTTTCTCTGCACTTTCCTTGTGCTAGAAGGTATTTTAACAAATTGAATTCAGGGTACCTAATGACAAGAACACATTTTTTTGGGTCAGCTTTCCCTTGGTTTGCTTTTAGACTCCGTTTTAATCATTTTGCATAAGTAGTCTCTGTTACTTCATCACAGCAAGCACCATTTCGATTACCAAAACAGGTCATTTTCTTTTTCCAGCTGTCTGAGAAATCAGAGCTGAAAACATATTCCCACCATGAGTTTTTTCTCCTTGGAAAGCAGTAGCATTTGAAAAAAGAAAAAGAAAACTGTAAATTTTGTATTATTAAACAAACATAAACAAAAGAAATGAAAGCAGATTTCAAAAGGAAGATATTTTTCAAGCTTCCTTTTGTACCACAGCTGCAAACCAAAGTAAACATTATATGGAATATTCACACTCTCAGAACCATGATGACTGGTGGATACAGGAAACACTGATTGCCATAACCTTTTTCAAGTAGAAATGCTGACAGAGAACAGTAATTTCTTCTCTCCAAAATTATATTATCATTTGTCTAACCAGGAAACTTTGTATTTTAAAGGTAATGTTTCATTAGCTTTTTATCAGAAAAAGTACTGAAGCATAAGTATACAAGTAACCTTTGGGCTTTAACCAATGTATTTTTTGTGATGTGGTGCTTCAAATCATGTCTTAGACTACTGCTAAGTAGAGCCATGGCTAAGATTGGGAATAAAAAGCTGAGAGTGGACAATGAAAACTCACTCTATCTCAGGAAACCTATGGGTTGGATTTGATTTAGCTCAGATAGGAGGAAGCAGGCCAAGCAACCTTGCCTAGTAATTTCTGCATACCAACAAAAAATACACCCAGAAAACCACCTTCCATTCATCTTCAGAGACATTTATGTGCAAGGCACATAAATAATTTTGTTTTTTAAAGAGAACATTCCTGTAGGTAAAAGCAGCCACTGCACTGGAGCCTGTCACAGAGGACATGAGGAAATTGTGGGACATTCAGTTTAGGTGAATCCTAACACTATTAACGGATACTATGGCGCCCCAAACTGACCTCACTCTTATTGGGCAATACTAAACAGGTATCTCTGATCAATGGGTCAGGTTTATGTTTAAACTGTGAATAAAACCCCCTAAGATTACTAACAGCCATTTGGGTGGGCTCCAAAGAGTTGGTGACTATTGAATCACTGAAGCAATCATCGTTCCGAGGAGAATAACTGCACGGCACTTGTACCTTAATATATATTTTTGCAGTTAAGAGAACCAGTAAGTAGAAGTAATGCACATCGAATGGCATATGGTTTCTGGAAAGCCAACTAGAAAGCAATACAAACTGCTTGGACCTTAAACCCCAGCTCTAGAGCTAGTACACATGACATCCTCTTACAAGATTATATTATTTTCATAGAGTTTAAGGTGCTTTCTGTTAGTGGAATGACTGTGCTTTTAGAATATGATACCACACTTGATACAGAGAAGGACAAACAAAAAAGTTTTGTTAAAATATTTTTGTACTGATTTTATCATTTTGAAGATCCAGACAAATTTCAGTCTTTAAGTAAATCTTTGCCCATAAACCATACAACATTCTGCATATTTTGCCTGACCAGACACTAAATCATCAAAACTTGAAAGCACTATCAATTATTCACAGTGACTGTGGTACAAGCATGGATGCCTGCAGTTATTAATTTATGGCATAAATTCATCCAGATGAGAAGTCTTGAAAGAACAATAAAGTCCTGTGTGTTTTGTTGGGAAACTGCAGTGGGGCCTGAACAGTTTTTTACTGCTACCTGGATTTCCAAAACAATACCATCCCTACCAGCTTACAGACAAATTCAGATCCATTGGTGAGCATAGTAATCTGCTAAGAACAACAATTTTCTCACAACTGATTAAATCACACCAAGTTCATATGGTTCAGCTGTCTAACTTCTTCTGCCATGCTCTATGGCAAATTCTATCTACACAGATCCTGATTCACAAGGTACTAAAGTACATACCTAGCTTTAATCATCCAGATGTGCTATGGTAGTAATATTTGGGCCTTTACAAACTAGGCTGCGTAAAATTCACACTGGAGAACAAAATATTCAGAGTCTGTGTAGAAGCAGAATCAAAAGCATCATAGAGAATGAAGCAAAAAATGAAGAGAAAATAACAGCAATAAATGATACACTGATGCGTATCAAACAACTGCAATAATGACTACAGCATATTGTTTACACCATAGCATGTATACTAGCAGCATTAAAACCTTAATAGTATTAAAACTTTAATAACTCCTCAACTAAAGTCTGAAGAAAGGGAGAGCTGGCACAGTTTTTAATTTTTAATTATTTTTTTAATCAAGAAAAGGGTTTTCCTTGCATGTTTTTTACCCAGAGCCTAGCTTGAGGAGTGCTCAATGTGAATTTTGGGGAAGGTACACCATACTCAACCTCTCCCCCCACTCCGTTCCTACTTCCAGTGCAACGAAGGTATTTTCTTCATGCTTTACAATAAGGATTTAGAAAATATAAACAAGGGAATTGTTAATTGTCCTAAAGCTTGTGGACCTGGGTCCACTAAGTTAATACACACAATTTAAGCACATAAGTGTTTTGTTACGATGAAGTGCTTGCAGAATTTGGTAAGGCTATGTAGGTAATGTCATTTCTAACCTTTCTGTATCAGATGCAAGTGCTCTTCCTCACCCATATTGTGATCAAACAACAGGCACAAATAGAGAAGAAACTGTACAGAAAGAACACAGAAAAATACAGGAAGAATTTTTTTCTATTGGTAGGAAGATGTCCAGAGCAGGGCTAACAAACAGACCGCATCCAGATTTGCCTGTATTCCAGAGAGGTTGGTATTTTCCATTTGCCTGTGACTGATCCCATGTTTTACTACTTTTCAGGTCTACCTCCAGAAAAACAAGATAAAAATACAGAGGAAAGGCAGGGCTGTTCAGATTTACAATAATTTATTCCAAGGGTAATATTAAGTTTATTCTGGAAGTTCCCACTAAAGAAAGGATTGCATAGCCATGCTAAAGAACTTAAGTACTGTATGTATTTGATGTTATTAGATGATATGATATGAAATGAACTCCCAAATAAATGAGAAATAGTTTGATGCAAAGAAAACAAAGCAATTTACATGTTTTGTTAGTTGTCTTAAAGAATATTTCTTGATATTTAGAAAATATATGTATTCTTTTACTGCTAATCAATTTTATTTCATATACTTGATTATTCCTTCATAGTATCATTGTAAAAGTTATTTTGAAGTCAGCATTTCTAGTATTTCTTATAATAAGGGATTTACCTTTATCCACGAGTATTTGACTTGTACTTAAACTCTGCATCCAGCTCAAGGAATTAATTTCTTTTACTTCATCTAAAAGAACAAAACCTGTAAGCATGACATGGAAGGTTATTAATTCATATTTAAGCAAAGCAGAATATATATATATATAAATAGATGTATTTCATTTATTATCTTCCAGGCTATCTTTGAATTAGTTCATTAAATAAAGCTATTAAAAATTGTATCCTATAACCCCCACATCTTGAATTGAGCAGCATTAGCTAAGTTGCTTTTCTATGGATTTTAAGCCACCGCCTCCTTGCAAAACACAATTCATTATAAATTTGATCCATTGTAGATAAAATTGAAGGGGAATGGTCTTATTAATTTCCTAATTTAGTTCCATTGCATGGATTAAAACTATACAACAAAAGGTAATGGCATAAATAAGTTTGAAAGTGATAAAAGGATAAGATCATAAATGTCACTTTAAAAGATACTATCTTTGAAATCAATTTAATCCTTTGATACAGGGAAATGTATTTTCTTTGGTTCAAACTTGCACAGAAAACCTGCACTTTCTCATGTATGCTAGTCCAATTCAAAGCAAATGCTCTGTCTTACCTGAGCAGGTTGCATGATCCAACCTCATGCACTCAACCCACCTTAAAAAAAGAGCAAACACAAAATGACATTTTATAAATATTCCAGAAATGTATTAAGAGAAATAGAATAAATGAAACATTCACATAATTCTTACTAGAAATTAAAATGCCACAAAGAACCTAGAAGCTCAGAATTAGAAACAGTTCTTCCAAACACCACAGACCATATTCTCATAGTCTAAATTTGTAAAAAGTATTTTGCACATTCTGATTGAACATTTCGAGCCTTTAGCATTATGTCAATATGGCTACATTAGCCTAGTCATGCTTTCAACTAACTCATTTGCCTCTCTACTTAGATGTAAAAAGAAATAATAATGGTACTTTAAGTATCTCCCTAAATTTAAAGATAGTATTAAAGTATTTCCTTTTAATACCTGGCCTGGAAAGTCCATCAAGCCATTATTTTTGAGAAGAATGAACAGCAATGGTACAATACAGTTGTTAAAAAAAATCAGGAGAAGGAAGGACACACAAAGGGGAAGGTAAAGAAAAGAAAGTAAGAACTCATATTTGAAAAGCAAACTTTAGCTAAAGTCTGTTCTGTTCTAGTTATTAGTGCATTCAGTAAAAGAATTCCATGGGAATTAGAACAGTAGATTATATAGTTATGGAAAAGGCTAGATATGCCATTCTGAAATACTGTCAGTCAAACAAATTTATCTCACAGATGAATGAAAATGTTGAAAAGTCCACCAATCTTTCTTGAACACTGCTATTTAATTAAGGATGTTTCCTGTTTTCACCTATACTTTGCTCAAAGTTAAAAGAGATGACAAAATTTTATATGTACAGCTAAAACCAGAATTCCCTTTTAAAATTATTGGATTAAGAGAAATGGCTGTATATGAGATTAGCATAAACTCCAATTATGAGAGTTTTTTAATTATTTACGATTTTAGAAAGAGTTTTCATAATGTTAACGTCAGGGCTCCATCGTACTGCTCAGAGTGTAGCAGATCTACAGTCCCCCTGAGAAAACTGGGAACAGCACAGCTCCTCCCCAGGCATCCAAATAGGTGCCAGAAGAAAGCAAATGATGCATCCAATTCCTCCACAGCATGCCTGGCGTTTGGTATCATGGCTTACAGAGCCCATCTCTCTAGTGTCCTTGGAGCAATATGCTACTGTAAGGGATGGAAGTGAAAAGATCTGTACCTTAGATTGGAACTTTTGTTCCTCATGCAAGAAGGAATATTCCTGTTGTCCTTCCAGATCTTTATACCATGGAAAGACTATGATTCAGTTTATATTCATTGTTCACCATAAGGTCAGCTACTGCTGCTGTCTGGTACGCAGTCACAACCAGCAAACACTGACTTTCAAATGACTTTGCTATAGCTTTATAGTTGAGACCACAGTGTGTGATCAATAAGCTGAACGTTCCCTTCTGTTTTCACTAAACACACCCCTAATTCTGCTGTTTCTGGAGAAAATACTTTTAACATGCAGCCACACTAAGTCTAATAGAGATTCTCACCTCTAAAAGCATCTCGCCAAGTACAGTAAGACCCAGGGTGAGACACACTAGAGCTTCAACAGAACTCCTGTGAGGAGAGCCTCATGGAAATGAAAATAAACCTTAAAGTAACTTCTGGTATGAAACTACTATGAGCTCATTTCATTTAAGAGGCTGCCCCTGGATATTATAAAAATAACTACAAACCATTTTTCAGATAACCATTAAAGACAAAAAAATACAAAATGAGTCACAAAAGCATCTCTTGAACAAAATCATCTGTTTTGTTGGACACACTAAGACACATGAAATGTAGTAAATAACAAAAGGTAATAATATTTTCAAGGATCAAATACAAGGCTTAATAAAATAATGGTGAGCTTATTTTCTGTTCTAAGAGTAACTGTGAGACTTAGATTTTAACACGATTCTACCAAAGCCAGTTTTAAAAAGAAAAGATTTTTTCCAATGAAATAAAATGCTCACAATATTTTGATTATTCAAAATATCTCATTTTGGTTAACAAAGTATTTCATACTGCTTCAGTTTTTATATTTGCAAACCATGGAACCTTATACATACCTACAAAGTTTTAAAATAATGCAACAAAGGTAGGGTTTTTTTTTTTTAATGGAAAATTCTACTGCTCCTTTCTGAAAAGTGAAAATGACGCATTCTCATTTTTAAATGAAATTCTTTTCAGGTTGTCACGTTTCCGCAAAAGATTTCACTTTAAATGAATCAGCATTTTCTAACTGAGAAACACTCCATCATAAAAATTCTGGCCAGCTCTACTCAAAACGACAAGCGAGAAAATCTTCTAACTATTTAACAGGCATTGCCATCAAATCACATCACTGTAGTGTGCTACATCAAGCAGCCAGTAGTACTGCAGCCGAGCCAGGCTTCCCATCCACTGTCTGTGTTCCACTCATCACCTGTCATTTCAGCATCCCCCTCCCCTCCTTTGTCACCAAAAAATAAGACATTGGAAGAGTCCCAAGAGGAACAGCACCAAACCAGAGGGGTTGGCAAGGAGAAGCGTCTCTGTACTTGCAAAGAAGATTCAGCACCACTAAAAAGCATTCCCCAGAATGGGACTTGTCCTGCTGAGCTGCTGGCTGTCCAAACAACTGAGCTGACAAGTATGGAGGAACTTTCCACATGGACCACTACCAAAGAGCAGACATTAAACAGCAACAACTGTAAACATGCTTTCAGATCTCAGCAAATGGAAAACAATGCATTCTTTTCCAATTAATTTAAAATACACCCAGAAAGGAGTCATCTTCATTTAGTTTTCACAACTTCTGGTGCTATTTTCTTTCTCTGCCCACACTACACATTACAGTGGCATTAAAGGCAAAGGGCCTTTAGATGAAACAGAGTTCAGTGTTGTTAAGATCCAGATTGTCATCTCCTTCAGCCATTGCTCTGGAAAGAACTTTGAAATATGTTAAAGCTAGAAGTCCAAAGTCTTGTTTATACTCAAGCATGCTTATACTAGAAATCACTTAAGCCTGTCATTAGCAGCAGTTTCAAGCCTGTGTTAACCACACCTTATGACATATCATCCCCTTGTTATTAAAACTAACCACATAACAATTCAGAGGTCCAGTTTCCATTTCTCTGATATATTTGTTGACTTACTGGTTTTCATGTTTTGTTACAAATTCCAGCACTTCAGTCTCCCTAATGCAAAGTCTTACAGCAGGGAAGCTTTCATCTTTCTTATGCAGTCATTAAGACAGTAAAGGAAAATCTCTCCCAACCCTTTATATCCATTTCTCTCCTGTGCATTGTAATAAACCCTTCCAAACTTTCTGAATTAATCCTTTACCCAGGAAAGGGGAACAAACCAACCCGCCCCTCCTTCCCAAACCCTCACACCTACCAGTGACCTGAGGTAAGTTGCCTTCAGCATAATCCAAATCGGATGCATATCTGCCTTCCTAGTTAAACTGCGGACAGTGAACTCTAGGCTGTAACTGCTCCTCACAGAGTAGCAATTCATCATTTTGCCATGCAGTTCATGTTGTCAGGACAAGCTTTTGCCATATGTAATATGCCAGGTTTTGTTTTGATAGGTGACTTTTAATTGAACCATAATGCCAGCACTGCCAGAGTTTGAGAGGACTGAAGTTATAAATCATAAATTCAGATCTATAGCACTTACGCTCTTGGAAGAGTGTGAATGTTAAAGCCTGATGCTATTAGGTTTTCCAAGAGAAATGAGCTGCTCTGAAATGGCACATGCCACAGTATAAAGACATGATAATTATTTATGTAGATTTATTAAAGTATAATAAATACAACAGGTGCAATAAGCCACCTGGTGAGCAAGTTATGATGAATGCTATTGGATTGGCTATAACTTTTTTAAAGTATTAGAGTTTGTATCCTTGCAGATCTCATAAATTGAGAAATGCTTCAGTAATTTCAAACAACTGAGTACAATGATAGGTAATTTGCAGTTAGTAAGAGCTTTTTATGGCTACTGCAATTAGTAAGTGAGCAAAAGCAGAAGTCTTGAATAATAGCTCAACTCATAGACATAAAAAACTATAAAATTAGGGAATATATTTAACATTGCTAGATAAAGAAGTGATGGCAAAAAAAGCCACATTAACTGTCAAAAGCCATGAAAATCTTCCATTTAACAATGCAGAGACTTTCCTCTCATACTAGAGTAAAACAGTATAGATGTAGACTCAAGGTCCTATCCCACCACGAGCATGGCTATCCATGGTAAAATCCCTACAGATGTATTGAAAATGAACAAGACAAAAAATGTTCCTTCTCCTTCTTGCGCAAAATATCCTTATTTCTTTTTCAAAATAATTCAGCTGTTCTCTATGTTAGTAAGCATATCACATGTTCTAAAATAACACACAGGCTTGTAAAATTCATAAGCTTCTTAGTTACTTTTAAAGGAAGTAAAGCTACATTGGTAGTTAGTTTCTTTTACCATTAAGGACTTCATCCATTTTTCTCTTCTATCTATTCCAAAGCACCAGAATTTTGCGAATGGAAGCTCAGACAAAATCATTGTCAGGTATATACTAATGAATCTTTAAAACACGGGCTCCTGATTGAACTCAGCATGACATCCAAAAATAGGTTTTCCTGATATTCATGGAAATGAAGGGGAAGACTCTTCCTTGACAGCCTTTATTTTTCTCAAACCCAGAGATTTAAATCACTCTTTAATCCTCTAAGTAGCCCCCCAGATCTCAAACAGTATTTTGCTCCTCTTCACAGACAAGCCTTGATTTTGTATCACATCTTCTTTTTCCCTAATGAATTTCCCAACTGCTTACATAAAGGCATAGGCTTAATTTGCTCTGCTATAATTCAAATTACATTGACTTCTACCATGAAAAGACACTGTCTAAAGACAGTGACTTACCTCCTGAACAACAAGTCATTATGAACCCTTCATGTGTAAGCCTCATTTTAATCACTGGACTGGCCTTAATTAGGCCACCTGACCAAAGCAGTGTCTAACTCACATTATGCAAGGATATTATAGAATTAATTCCTCTAGGATTAGGGGTGTTTTTTTAGACACCAGGTACATTAGGCGTGAGAACTCAGTCATTTCCTCATTTTTGCCTGATCACACCCTCATTTTCAGTATTATGGTATCTTTAGCTTGAATAATTTTTATTGGTATTGTACAATCATTACAGTTCTAAAAAAGTACTTAACTAATGCATTACAAAGCCACACATTACATTTTAGGTGAGACCTCACCTTCCTATCCCATACTGCAAAGCTTTTTCTTCATACATTAAAATTCAGTTATTCAGTTACTCCAGCTAAACATTATGGAACTAGCAATCACTGTAGAAAACAGTAGTTTCATTATAATGTTTTTAACTTGAATTGAAAAAGATGCATAAAACCAAGGCTTTGACTTTAAAGATCATTTCTACCTTGAACTATTTCAGTGGAAAATTGGTTAAAAATAAATTATCTGAAATTAGCCTGTACTAAAGTAGCTGTCATCTAATTGCTTGTCTTTTGCATGCCTTCTTATTTAAAGGAGATAGAACCTAAAATTATTCTGCATTTTAGTTTTCCAGGCTTCAGGTCACAAAGTCATCCTGCACACAGCTTATGCTGTAATTGATAACTGATGGAGTATTGCTATGTTTTTAATCTTCCTGAAACTGCAGTTTTGAAATTACAGACATTTATCACTCCATTTAACCAGCTACGAAGATATGAAAAAATGTTTAGTCAGTATTTCCAGAATTCAATCATGCAATCACAACTTGTTCTTTCCAACCATTAACAGACAGCTTACTAGCTTTGTCACTTAATGCAGCTGAAATGCAATTGACAGAATGACAAATCTTTTTATGAAGAGTCTGAGTCACATCAAATTAGTCACAGAGAGATGTTAGTAACATCTAACCTGCAAAGATGTAATGTCTTTCTGATTTTATACTTTCCGTGTTGTTATTCAGTCACTGCTGCACAGATACAGATAGAATGTCTTTTTGATTTTAAACTACTCCTGCTACCACTTGTGCAGGGTTTTATAATTAGTTTTAAGCTAGGGCAAAGAATTCACATAACATCTGAAGTTGAAAATGTGAAAAGTACACAAATATTACACTATTTATTACACACCAACTTTATAATACACAGAATTTTCTTTAGCTTTAATCTACAAAATCAAACCTCAAAGGCAGGATCCTTGCGATATATGTTCCAACTAGACTATAATATCTAGATTATGTGAGAATCTTATTCAAACCTTGTCTTTCAGAGCTATTTGGTGGTCTCTGTTGGACTGGCAATTTGACTTACAGTATGGGTAGCTTTGCTCCAGAACAAATCCATAAACCAACAAAAGAAAGCATAAAACCCACAGTATGATCCATTTGTCCCACCAGCAATTCTGAGAGATGCAGTTAAAACACAGTGGCAGTCTCAATAGTATTGTATCTTACTGGGAATAACTCTTTCTGGCTCCACTGTGTGGCCAGGCTCAGATTTTAGCATAAAGATACCTGCCTAAGGACTGAAAAGAATATTTTTGTTAGCTCAGTTTCTGAATAAAGGGAAGCAGTCTCCCTGAGGTTTCCCAGTACTGAACATGAAAAACCTCAGTTTTAAATACACAGGCAGCCACCATTAAACAGAAGGAAACAGCAGAAAAACGCTTAGAATTGAAAATGCAAAATTAGATTATTGCTTATTGTGATTGTTATGATCTCAACAGTGACTTAAGCGTCTTTATTTAACTCACAGTCATGCCAGTCATGCTTAGAGCACTGTTTTGAATATGGAGCACTACTGAATATTATGCATTTCAAAAGAAGTAACTATCACATAAATACTTAAGAACTGCTTGAGCAGGCACTGCTCTATGTGTGTGAGCCCACTGAGTACAATGAGCACCCTGAAAGCTGCTTTCAAGACCAAATTTGCCATTACCCAGGCTGGGCTGGACCATATTCTCCTGAGCCACACGTGGGAGAGATGTACAAAAATGTAACAACTTTACTTAAGGTGTTTATTTGTTTCCCATTGAGCTATCTCGGCCCACCAAGTAGTGTGTTAAGTCTTGATGTCTGCTCTTGGGCTCTTAGGCAATGCCTCTAAGGTCTCAAGACAATCATAACTTGACACTGAGGCTTTACCAAATCCGCCCAAGCTGAAGGCAGAATTTGTTGCTGCCAATGCAGATTATTTTTCTGCTCCTCTAATTCAAACTAAAAATTGCTACATGGCAGTATAAACAAATACTGGTATTTGTTCATGAAATATGGGTGTCTCAAAAGTTAATTTATATTTGTAGACAAATTTGATTTCTATTTGTACGTGGCTTTTAGGCTAACGTTCTTGCTACACTGCTTTTAAATTATTTATTAACTGTTTAGACAAGTAGTCTCGTCTTTTCTTTATTCCCATAGAGGTGAGATCAGCGATGAACAAAATACATTTGCCCATAACTAGTATTTATTTTGGCTTAAATGAAACTGCGTCTTGTGATTTAGCCTTCTATATGGCATTGTGAATTTACATAATGATGTATGATAACAGTTATAAAAAGGACACTCTGTCATCATAAAGAAATGAAGCCAATTGCAGAGACAGCTGTAAATTACTTCAGCAGCGTTGAAGCCTCTACTGCTTTAGTCTTCTATGTACCTCAATTTAACAGGTAAAATCTCAACACTAACATCTGAAAAAATACTAGAATTTTTTATCATAGTATTTTATATTTAAATATAACTTCAATATACTTTTAAGCTGTCCATGAAACAGAAATATATACCCAGAGCATAAGAGAAGGACTGTTCTTTTTTTTCATTTAATTATTCATAAAAGCAGCATTTTACAAATATTCTGAATCAGATTTCTTTCTCTCTATGCAATGTTTATTTGATCTCACTGTTTCCTCCCCTGTAACAGTGAAGATAGCCTGGACTTGCACAGGTGTCAGAGACCTGAATAAGGTCGACTGCTTTCCAAATCCCCCCTTTCTAAATACTAATGCTGCTCTTGTCCATTCTTGGCCATCTCTTACTTCGTGTAACTGTTCTTCTTCAACTGAAGTTCAATCATTTCTTTGCAGCAAAGCACAGTTTTCCTTTTGCTATGTCAACCCTTCAGTGAGCTCTTGCTTTATTTTTTTTTCCTACACACACCACCAGGTATTTTTCTTCTATGTTTTGCATAGAAAGTAGTTTTGTCACGTTTTATTTCTTCTTTCCACAATCCAAACAAATTCCTAAACTGAACAAACTTCTTGAGCAACCTCAGCTGGAACTGCCTTCCTTGGCTATCACTGAAACCCTCTTTCCTGCACACACTTGCGGCTGGCTTATAACATTGCCATCTGCCTCCTATCTTTTCACATTTATTCACATTTTATTCAGTTCTTATTTCTTAAATGCAGCTAAACCCAAAACAGGGTATTTTCAACATACCAGCTTCTCATTAGACATCACATGGTGATAAAAATTCTCCCTGAACAGCAAGTTATTTACCATTATTTGCTGTCCTATGTGTAAAAGCTTGTAAGTGCCTGAGGGTAGAGACCTGTCTTATATTTCAGTCACATTATTTACACAAGTTATTATTGTTAATTATTTATGTAGTCTTCTCATTTCTTACATTCATCTTCCCATCCATCCACCACTCTATGCCATTTCCCTTGTCAGTGCCTTTGATTGTGACAACCTCTCCTTAAATCCTTGCTGTGACTTGGAGTATTTTTTCTTATCCCATTTTATTGTCACAACGATAATAACCCTTTACACTGCAAGGTTTAGGAGAATAAAAATGCAATAAAGAAGAAAATACGACTAATAATTTGGTGAAGTATGCTGTGTTGATCCTCAAGAGGTGCTTTGTCTCTTAGTAACTGGTAACAGGAATTAAAACGACAGGGCAAATCACTGAAAGCATAGTAATATCAATGATAATGAAAGGTTTGCATAATCCCTTAGAAAAAAAAATGTTATCAAACCAAGATAATCTTTTTTCTTTCACCATTTTTTTTTTCCTTGGCATGGCACTATTCAAGTCACACTTGCAAAGTGCTTTCAGGCAAATAAACCCCAAATTTTAACTCAGAATTTTCAAACACCTACTTGAGAAAGAGGAGAGACGTGCAGAAGAAGGAAATCCGTTTCAAAATAAAGCCTAATCTATCTTCATGTGTGCTTAAATAGACATTAAGAAAGAGAACTTTCGATTGAGAAAAAAAAAAAAACAAAACCCAAAAGTCAGAAAATAATACAATGTTTTGAATTTTTATTGTATTACTTTACCATGAGCCAGAGAAGTCATATTCTTGCAATTTTGTTAATGTTTAACTCCCATTTTTGCAATTTAATGCACATCACACAGTACCAGAACATTTTTAAATAACAATGAAATTCAGTGTGTATTGTATGTTGTACCACAGGACACAAATATGATACGACATACTACATTAATCTGCCAGGATACCACAATAACTACCATCATGAGTTTTCAACTTTTGATTTAAAAACCATGAGAAGTTACAACTCAAATCCTAACTGGATAAAAAAAATTACTTTTATATCAGTGCTATCTCTGGGGATAGGCTTATAATTGAAACGCTTGTTTTTTGAACACTTTGACATTATTGCTCACTGAAATGAGCATGAGAAATTGTTCATCAGAAGCAGAGAGGATATTAAAAAAAAAAAAAAAAAAAAAGGTATTAGCATTTTAAACCTGTCCCAGGAGCTAGACTTATGATTGAGGTAATTTCAATAGCCAGATAGAATTTAACTCTGTAGAGTGCAAACAGTAGCTCTCATACTGCTCACAAAAGAGGAATTAAAAACACTAAATATATTTATTCTCTGATGACCTGAACTTTAAATGGAGAGGTTACTAACTTTCATAAAACAATAGCATGTTTTTCTTCTGATGTTTTGATTTATTTATGCAAGGAAGTGATTCTGACATGGCTATACAATTACACTGCCATGCTATTACAGTTTCTTCTGTTCATGCTGTCCCTCCAGATTTTCTCCTGTTCTCCTCTCCTAGCTTCTTTTTCTTTCCATCCTTTCTTATTCCCTTGTTTTGTCTCCCTTATTTCTTTTCCATATTTTTATCATTGCAAGTAAAAGTCCTATAGAACTTTAGAAGCCTTCAGATAGATCATTGCTAATATAATTACAGTATGGAGAGCACAGTGATGGTTGAATGTAAATTAGAGTGAGTTTTTACAGTTCATTAGAAAGACTTGGGGATTGAATTTAGTTTAATCAAAGCTTGAGTGGTCCCAGTATACACAGCACATATCTAGTGAAAGAAAGCATTAATATAGACTCAGAGATTAAAGATGTATGTCACGCTTTGCATCCATTTAAAGGAGTCCATGCAAGCTGCATCCCAAACCCTAGCACCTAACAGCCTAATGGAGTTGAACGGAAAATAATTATACGTAATTCATTAATTTCCAAATGAATGTACATTACTCTACTGCCTTCTTTCTGCAAGCACTCCTCCCAGAGACAAACACGTACTGGGGGAGATGCTTGCCCCCAGTCATGCTGGCTTTTGCCAGGCTACTGACACAGATGGCAGCAAGCCCTGAGTTCCTGGTCCTATGTCTTTTTCCATTTTATCTGCCCTAAGGTAATTTCCAATGTATATGGCAGCTTAGCCAGCAGAAGAAAGGGTGCTTCCCTCTGCTGAGTCTCTCCCAGTTTATTTCCCTGTGGCGAGCACTAGCGCTGTTTCTGGGCATCAGTGTGCCCTGGGGCTAGTGACAAGAGCTCTCAGAACCAGAGCTCCAGGGAGACCCAGCTCCCTGCACCCCCATGCATGGAGATAGTCTATAGGAAATACATTTCTCACCTGCTCACTGGAAAAGCGTGTATTCTCAAGACAATCAACCAAAACACTGAGTATCATTCCTCTCAGAAAATCTCTCTCTGGAAATTTCCTAATTTCCTTGGCTGATAGTTTTCCACTTAGATTTACTTTGTATACTGTAAAATGTTCAGGGTACTAACCCAATTGATAAAACTTTGTTTAGTGTTAAAATTTAAATGCAGTTGTCATGCCACATTAAACTACTTGCTCTAGAGAAGTCAGTTTTCTCACAGTAATTTTTCCTCAAACTATCTCCAGATGTTTAATAAAAGGTCCTGGAGAACATGCAGTAGCTCAGCGTGCTGGGGCTTCCTGGGGCATGTCTGCAGAGTGCTTCCGGATGGGAAATGGGCAGCTGCTGCAAAGATCACTCTTTAAGGAGACTGCACTACAGCATATTAAATTCAGGGCGCACAGGTGAGTGCACATATGCACCTTGCAAGAATGAAGAGTTTGCAGTTTTATGTGGATAGGTACAAGCTACAGGAAAGATGGTTGATGTTAAGAAGGCATTAAGGTACCGGAAGAGAGAGAATGATACCACCCTACATGACAAGCCATAGTGGGAGTCTGAGCCACAAACAGGCTGCAGCTGCAACAAGAATAGGGCAGCAGTGTTTATCATCTGCAAAAACCGGGCTGGGTTTCACTGCCTGAAAAGCCCTCGTGTGGATTTGTGTGTTAAGCTTTACTGCCCTAAAAATAGGAGTTCATAATTGAAAAGCTGGCAGACCCTTTAATTATAGGGGAGCAAACAATGTCACTAGAAAATTGTAAATACAACCTAATTGTTACTTCTTTATTTCACTGTTAAAGAGCCAGCTGACACAATGGCAGGCATGGGCAATGTCTGTGTCTTAAGCAGCAAGATCTGCAACCAGGTTTTTAAAATGTTCCTCATTTGTCTCTCTCATGGGACTTTACATGCGAAGTCTTGCCAAACGAATCAAGAAAAAAAATAGGGAAAGTGTGAACACCGGAAAAAGAAACCGCAAAGAATACATTAAAAGTGTTATACAGGGCACAGTTTAATTGAATTGTGATTTGTTGGTCTTGAAAGCATTCTCCAGAAAGGAATGTCATGCTAATCAAAAGCTGCCCAACTTCACCTTATTTTTAGCAGGCAAACTTTAAATGAGACTGTTTGGGATTTTGATTTCTGAGGGATACTGGATCACATTCACCCACAGGGCATTTAAATATAAAAACCTATTTATATGCAAATTCTTTAGTATTTCATGTAAAGTGGATTTTTATCAATTGACCATTCTATTCCATAAGTTATTGTGTTGATAAAACATCTTCAGTAATAGTAAAGTGAAGGGACAAATATAATCAAAGTAGCTTGTTTAGATAGATCCTAGACTTTCTTAGGGCATCCTGCAAGTTCCTGAAATGTAGAGCTATAAAGTTAACATACTGCCTTTCATAGAAGGACCCAGGAATAGCAGTCCTCAGAAAAGGCCCTTTTGATCACTCCCACCTTAATTGGAGAGAGACCTAATACTGGGGAAAGTTCAGAATATGGTAACCATAAGTCAAAGAGAAATGAAAGTGTGCTTTTTGCTATAGAATCAGACATCTACTGTTAGAAGGTACTTGTTTTGATAGTGGTTTATATGCAAAAAAGTGGTTTGGGGTGGGACATAGGTGTGCCTTGCTAATTCTACATATTGTGTAACACTAACAGAGTTTGGCGGGTGAGGAAAGAAGCAGCAATCTAATCAGGAAGGTCAGTGCATCTGGCCTTCCTTTTGTCCACCATGAAAAGCCTTGGCAAAACTAAATAAATATTTGCAGTGCTGCTTTGAGATTTTTACCAGGAGACTTTGAGCCCCAGCACAGAGTACCACCATCCACATGGATACGAACACTTCCAAACCTGAAACTCCTCCAGAAATGAATCTACCATCTCAACTCTCCTTGCAGCCCTCTGGTGTTAAGGATTATTACACCAAACAGTTGGAATCCACCCTAAATTTTCTCTTCAGAATCAAAAATACATTGATTCTCCTGAAAGATTTTGACTACATTTATTTTATAATTTAAATTTCCCTCAAGTTTGGAAGGCAATAGAACAGTTCTCTCAGCGCTGCCTTCTGGAGTTTTGCAATGATCTAGCTGTCTGAGATAAAACTAGTATAATATGATTATCCGAGGGAGACAGAGCAGCCTATGTGATTAAGTAAGAGAGTTTGGTGATCATAGATCTCACCCTCATCCCTGGGAGGTTATGGTCAAGATAGCCGATTGGTTTGAACATGCCTGCAGTGGTTATTTGTTTATTTAGACAAGTTAAATGTAATGGAACAATTCCCTCTTTTCCTAGAAACAAGTTAGTGTTTCTTTGGATTGTTTATTCCTCCACAGCTGAACTCAGGGACAGTCATTTAGAAATAATAAAGTGTTACAGATTGTGCTGGGCTTGGAACAGAGAAGTGACCATTTCGTACACCATCTTATCTTGTAGAGAGTTTAGTATACATTATTATGGAAAATAAGTGTCATTTATCTGAGTACAAGTGGCCTTTCCGGTAATAATATTGCCTAGAGAATCAGGTATGAATTCAAGCATATTTGTTTGACTTAAACATTCATAGGTTTCTTCTAAATTTACATAATCCTTTTAAAAGGTTTGAGAGACCAGGCAGGTGGCTCCACAAAGTGAACCTCACTAGGTGAAATAGACATTAACATTATTAATAATTGTTCCAAAATTCAAATGACCAAATGAATGAAAAAGGTCTTTGCTAATTCTTACTAGTGATAAATGTGACATTGTAATTCACAGTATTTTTAGTATTTAAACTTTACCTTAGCAGGTTCACAACTGACTGCTACACTCAATGCCCCCTGTTATCTACAAATTGTTCTTAAAATTTGCCTCTAACTTTCATCTATTAAGTTGTTCTCTAATACAAAAACATTTATTCTACAGGCAGTCATTATCACCGATCGGACTGGCAGGAACTGTACTTTTTACATTTCAATGAAGATTACTATTCTTTGATATCTTTTCCCTGTCTTTCAGTTGCATGTATCAATAACAACCATATCCTGCTGTATTATTACCGTTAAGTCAAACAATGTAATTTATAGAAACATATTCAATACAGTTCTTTAAAATTATTAACCCATGTCACTGTTTATAATTTCTGTATATCTGTATTGTATTCATTAATTCATTCATTTCTTCTAATGATACCCATTCTTTGGAAACAGATCTGCCAAATGATGAATGCAATCTTTTTGTTTCTTCTTAATTTTCTGTAAGGGGTACACAGCTTTCATGAATTAATTCACAATTCTCAATTGTTCTATTACTCTGAATAAAAAAAATTAATCCTATTGACTTTTTTTTTCGTTATTTTTGTATAATCCAAAGTTTTATGCTGCACAAATGCAGCAGCGTATTGTGTCCCCATGTAGTTATTTATAGCTTTTACTATAAATGTATATTCTAATATAAACTGTGTTACTGATACTAGTTTGAATGGAGAAGTTCTTTCCAGCACTCCAGAGAATAGAAAGGTACCTCTTTAACAGACAAAATTCAACCCTAATTAACTTTATGAAGTTGTCCTGGGTTCAGCTACAGCAGTCATTTTTTCTCCTTCTTAGTAGCTGTAAATTTACTCTCAAATACTACAGGAATGGCTGAGGCTGAATTTAAATAAACCCAAAGAAATTTGTGTGGTATCTCTTCATCAGACTGAAGATTTGTTGAAATTCTCAAAAGTTCTGCTCACCATATTCATGGAAAGTTCAACTGAATTTCACTCAGTTTCTTGCAGCTACTACATTGCACTATATACAGAAAACTTCAAGCTTGTAAATGAGTTGTAATGTATAAATAGCAGATTTTCAAAATTCTAGTAAAATCTCTATATACTTCCTCTAAGGTGTCATCACCTAACATCTATTAAAATCATCATGGAAATGGAATTGGTGAAATAAGAACTCACTTTCCCAATTTGTGAAATCAAACAGAGATTATTTTCAGAGGCTTTGTTACACCAGAAAGAGAAATCCATTTACAGTCGAGCCAAAATAGGCCCATAAACAAGTTCTTACAATCTACAGTTTCCTATCAACTAGTATCCCAACTGCAAATAAGCAAGTAAGAATCAAAAATCTAGTGCCATCAACCATGTTTTAAAGTTCCTTCTTTCTTGGATATAATTAACAAAGGTTGCCACTTGGAATTTGTTTCACAAAGGTGTACATCAACATGACTGACCATTTACAGTTTTTAAAAATATTTCTATCTTAATTTCTAGCTTTCCACTTTAGATCCATATTTTAAAAAGCTGAATGAAGAAGATTCTGACACCAACTATACCAGTTTGCCTCTGGAATGATTTATGTAAGTGAACTGTCACTCCTGACCTTTCTGGAAGGAACCAAAGCTGAAGGTATCCCAATCTTCACTTTAAGCAGACAGTGATAATTTAGAATTATCATTAGTGAATTAGCCATATGCATCCTTTCAGTAATCAGCCTTATTAAGGATAAAAGCTTATCTCCTATTCTCAGATGTAATTACAATATACCCTGATCTCTACTAAATCCATACAGAGAATTCCTGTTTTAATTCTTGACCCTTGGGATCAAAACCAAAATCAGAGATTAAATGAAGTTAAAAACATATCAGTAGACCACTATAATACAAACTAAAATAAAAAGTATCCACAATTACTTTGTATTCAGACTTTGCTTTGTATTGTGTTCAAACACTAATCCTTCCATTTACTCTAATAGATTAATGCAACAAAAGGGTGACTAATTGTAGAAGGGCACAGTAAGGTTCAGGTGAGTGCTCTTTTGTATTAGAAAAAAAAATATGTTTGAAATGGAGAAATTAAATTTTCTGGAAGAGGTCAGCACGGGAATCAAATGAATCCTTCTGATTCATGCAGAGTCATGCATTAACCACTTGAGATTTGGAAGAAAAGACTTAAAGCTTTTTCTCTTCCTGTTCAGATAATTTCCTTTAATAACTAAGATGCTATTTTGTCTTCAGAATATCAACTTTCCAAATTAGTTGAGTTCTGAAGGTCCTCCAGAGCACAACATCTATGATTAAACACTTTCTAAAGTTCATTCTGCTAGTAAAAGTGGAAATTCTATTATTTTAGCAAGAGCAGGCACGTCAAATTTATCAAGGCACGATAGCACTGAGGATGGAATAGAAGTAAGGAGTCTATGTTTGTAAGTTATATTCGCAGGGCACAGAAGTTATTATAAACCTCATTATTATGTGGCATAGTAATCAAAAGAAAAGTACAGTTACTGCAACTCTTGTTAAGCCTAAATTGTGAAGTATTACCTTCAAAACTTTTAAAAGATAGCAATCCAGAGGCAACAGAATCATATAAGCATAACTTCTTTAGCTTGGTTTATTTGTAAGAACAGCCTGTATTTGTAACTTACCCTCCTCAGGAACTCGGGGGGTTGTGGAAATAAAAACCATGTGCAGCATTGCATCCTTCCATCCAGGTTGTAGTCAAAAAAGGATGGCAGCCCCAGAAGCCCCTGCACCCAAATGCAGACTCCAGTCGAACCTGGGAAGAAGCACATGCAGGAGCATCAAGGAGAACCCTGTAACATGAATCCTTGAGCCAGGGGTTACTGCCATGGAGAGGATTACCTATTTTTTTACAGTTCTTTCATTGTGCCGAAGCATATCCAGGAGGTGGACCAAAAGCTTAATGTCTGGCTGCTCAAACAGCTAAGCAACTAATTTGTTGCTAATTTATGCACTTTCACCACCACCACTTTTCCAGCTGTACTGATGTGCAGCTGAAGATTGTAAATCATCAGGCTGCCTCTGCATCTGAGCATTCTTGCTCCCCAAAGCTGCAACAGATATGTGGAAAATTACCCCCAGCGTGCTGGAAACAGCTACTGCTACTGATGCCTGGAACTCGTTACTGCAGAGGAACAGAACTGGTGCATGTGTGCTGCATATGGGAAATGAAATCTTAGTAAGGAAGAACAACACATGTGCAGTTTTATTGAATTTATACCTAATTCCTAAGTTTTGCTTCTTCAAGAAATAAAAAAAAAAAAGTAAAAAATGTTACTTTCATATTTGTCAAAGGGATTTCTGGTTTCTGTTTTTAACATCAAAAAGTTCCTGCAAAATAGAAATTCCATGCTTTGAACAGCTATACAGGGCAATTATGTCCAACGTGAAGCCATAAAATCAGAATAAAATACAAATTATTCTACAGCATTATCAAAGTGCCTGAATTACCCAAATGCCTCATGATTTTGGAAAGAAGTTGAATAACATCATGCTTCAGATCATGAGTTGAATAACATTGTCTTACTCAGGCTAATACATTGTGACAGCTCCTGCTTAGAATATATTACTTAGGATCTGAAAGTTTTGATCATAGAATTGTCTTTTCCAGAGCTTCCAAACAAATAAAATAATAACATAAGAAGAGAATCAGTAAAGGTCTAAAAGTTAGTATTTCAGAACAAGTGAAAATATTTCTCAGTTAATTTAAACATTTGTCTCTATGTATCTTTGACATTTGGAGCCAGAGGAAGAGGTGTTAAGAAGTAATTGCATTCGTTGCCTTCCAGATATGTTTTATTGGTTCTCAAGTGGATCTGAATTCAAGAAATGGCTCTGCATGTTTGTGTGCATGGGGAAAATATTTCTTTTGACATTTTGTTCTCTGGTAGCATTTTTATGCTTATGTGTATATGAATAAATTCTTTGAAAAGCAAACTCTTGCAGTACACATATTAATGAAAAAGGGATGAGGAGGCAGGTCTAATTCTCTGTTTATAGAAGGGAACATGCCAGATAAGGATCTTTAACATATCTAACCTTTTTCAAAAGATGCCTTTATTTTAACCAATAGGAATTTTTTTTACCTGGATCATTGCTGTGCAAAGATTAGGCTACTTGGAAAACTCACAAAAAAAGAACAAGCACTTTGAGACACAATCCAACAAGCATACAATCAATAGGCAAAGGATTAATCCCTTTATAACCATTATATAGGCGGAGTTATGAATGGAAACCAGACTTTTATCAAACTTGTACACTAGGTCTGATAAACAGCGTTTTAAATGATATTTGACAGAGCCCAGGTGCCTTTCTTACTGGGATTGTAATGGACCAGCACCTTCTGATGCAAAACATCACCTGGCCTAAACTTATTTTCAGTGTATTAATTTAAGTATATTCCTCTCTTTGCTAAACAATTACAATAAAGTTTTTACTCATTTCTCATTTTACAACATTAACCAGAATAGCAATTTCCAAATTTCTCAGATATCCATAATTGCAGATGTCCTTAGCTATTGTTTACCCCATTTTTTGTTGATTTCATGTACTAAAGTACCATTTCAGACATGTAATAGGAATCCCCCATTTCTCTGCAAAGCAAACCCAAAATACATCACAGAAAATGAAAATACAGAATGAAATTTAATCGATAATTTGTTACATTTCAAATGGACGAACAGACAGAGTAAGTATGGAGATGGTAGCAAGAAAAAGTGACTGAGTCTAGCAATCTGTAATTGGGTTCTGTTTAAGGAAATGGGTCATAAATAAAACAAATGTAACCAATATCCCAACATCTTCTGCTAACAAATTTGGACAGACTCAGCTATCTCCTGAGAGCACACCAGTGGGCTGGCCCCAAGGAGACGAATATGCAATGAAGACCCCTCCTGACAAATTCACCCCACTTTGCCTGGAAAAGGCATCTGCAGAGCAACTCCTGTACTTCCCACCAAGAGAGCTGATTCCTGTGTGGTGCCTCTTCTTTTGCATGAGTATCATTGGCTGTGCTGATGAAGGGACTCCCACTGTGGAGCAGCGGGAGCGAGGCTGCTCTTTCTGCAGACAGTTTTGAAGAGCCCTGAGCTCTCCAAGGAGCCAATCTGGAGCCACACACCCCCTCTGGTGCACCCCGCTTCAAGCGGCACTGGCTCTCACCATGCCTTCTGGGCAAAGGTCCAAGTCCTCCCATCCGCAAATAAAATATGATTAGATAGAAAAAAAAATAAATATCAAAAGCTATCAAACAGGAAGATGTCACTGGAAGTTCTTGAGACACAGGTCAGTGAAGATGAGAAGACTGCACTGTGCAAATATGTCTTTAGTTCTTGTCCTCTGCCCATGTTCTGGATTACTGGGACCAACATGGCTGTTTGTGTGCATTCACCCAAGTCCTGGACTCAGGTTCCTGAAACTGCACTCTCTAGCTGGGAACATGGGACAACGAAAATCATGAGTCCTGCCAAGAGCAGTGGCAGACATTCAAAAGTAAATGCCAGCAACAAAGCAGCACGGGGGGTGGATAGGTTCATGCTAAGCCTGTGCTAGGTCAGGCAGGAGACAATCCAAACAGTGCCCCAGTATGCACTGCTGATGTGGTCATTAATATTTGCTATAAAAAGTACTGATGAGTTCCACTTGTCCCCATATGGACAAGAGTAGGTGCCATATTCCATAGAGTAACTTGCAGAGTTGTTACTCTAGTTATGATAAAAAAATTCCATTGGTCGTCTTCCATACTAGTGCAAATACATAACACCTAGCACTGTATGTCTGAATATTGTTATATTATACTGTAAAATAGCTGATGTGGAAGGAATACCCTGGCAGCTTCTAGGCTGAAGTCAGTTTCATTATATTTGCAAAAGGCAAATACAGACACATCAGTGTACTTTATAATAATGTCATATTCCTGACACTATAGTAAAAGTTGATTTGGTGTTTCCATTAGAAATCTCATTTTCAGAGTCTTATGACTCATCCATCTAAGTTTTTTCAGGATGAGATTTACCATACAGACCTCAGTCTACTTGTAATTCCTCCCCTAAAAAATTGGTCAGTGTTGGTTATCTGCACATTTTAAACCCCAAGAGCTTCAACAAACTGTTTTCTTCATGCCTTTTCATTTTTTAACAGTAACAAGTACACGTGTCCTTCTGTGAGAATATAAAAGCAATTAAGAAATCTAAGTTAAAACATCATTGCTTCCACATGTATGACATTGCATGTTTTTTAACCAGAATGTTGAGAGCCTATTTGGGAAAAAATGTGAAAATTCTTTAAGAATGAAACAAGCATCTACTACAGTTTTGTCAGTGATTTTCAAAGCACTAGCTGAAAATCTATGTTTAATATATAAATTCATTGAGCATTGTATCTAATGCTTAATAAACGCCACCATATTTTACCCCAGGGTTGTTGCCACACATGCAGTTGCATGCAGTTGACATTCAGCCATTCTCTGTAGCATCATCAAGAGGTTCTTATCTTTTACACTACCATAAGCATCACACCACTGAAGGTCTGAATGAGAATCTTTGCCATTTTTAAGCCTGTACAAGCAAATTCACTGAAGATTTATACAGGTTTTGTATTCACTATAAAACATCATTTATCGAACTCTAGTCGTGGATTGCGTTTTCCAAGTTATATATGTTTTTAAGCTCGAAGTTTAACAAATCAGTGTACTAACAGCTTCATAAGGTTGTCATAAAAAACTTAGAACTGATTATTCTTTTTTAAATGCCTTCAGGTTTTTATCTGAGCTATACAGAAATGCTGTTAGGAATGTTAAAAAAATCATTTAAGCTATTACATATATCAGGAATATAGGCCTATTTCCAAAATATGACTTAGACATAAAACACTGGCTATTGCAACATACACATTTCAAGCATTCAGCACCCAGAGTGGAAATCAGAATCCCAGTCACTGGAGAATGGGTCATACCTGGATCACAACTTGTCAAGCAAACAGACAGAAACCTGCATAACATGAGAATACTCTCCAGAAAACTTGAAAGGCAATCAGTAGGGCAATTTTGAAAACTTATATTACATCTTTTTTTTAGACTTAAAAATCAACTGTAACGGAGAAGGATCCCTGAATATTACCGTCTGCTACACACAGCACTTATCAGACAAGTAGCATTTTTCATCTTCCACAAGAATGTCCTATTAACAGTCTGTAGAACAGTCTATACTATGTATGAAGAATTGAAGCTCTTCCAATTTTCTAGAAATTATTTAATAATTTAATAATCCGTAATTTTATTTGGCTGGGAGATTTTAACACTAAGAACTGAAGTGTTTCACCACGATCTTGTTCTTGAACTTTGGTACTACCATCACTCCTTCAGAGAAAATGAATCATCCTGTCTAGCCTGCCTTCTGCAAATGATTAGCAAAATGTCTAGCCTGCCTTCTAGCAAAATGACTAGGTCTGTCGCTGAGGGGACAGCAGTTGGTTTCTACTGCTACCTTCATTTCAACAAAGCTTTTGAGAAAACATCCCAAAGCATCTTTGCATGGACATGACGGCCTACTCAAAAGTTAAAAAACCATTTTATTATCAGACACAGGGTAACAGGTAAAGGTTTTCTATAGCGATCCATATTATTTTGTAACTGGGTCAAAATGATTATTTTTGACTCCACCCAGAGCTCAGTTGTGGAACACTGAAAAGATAAGTAATGTGTGTTCATTTTAGCATACTCAGAAAGCATAAATGCCTAAGCTATACTTATTCACATGGTGTAAGGTTCATTTTAACTACGTAGAAAGTAAAGTGGTGTAGGAGGGAAGAAAATAGTATCCCTCCCAATATTTCATCTATTCTCTGTGCAGCTGAAGAACAAGCTGCTCTCCACAGCATAACATGTATCTCTTCAAAACAAGGTGTTTAAGCATACTACCCATGCCTTCTTATCACAAGGGTGCTACCAGCTTCACTACTTGTTTTAACAACAGACAGCAGGTAAACGAGGTAAGATAAAAACAGAAAAAGCTCTTCACTTTTAGTACAGCCACTCTGTCACAGATTGCCCTATAATCCAATAGTGAAGGTTATAACATCTTTAACTAATTACAAAATGTAAACAACACAACGCAGAGCCATTTGCTCTCCTGATAAGATTTTGCAGGTAGGAGTCTGTCTAGTAATTAATTAGCAAAATTCTTGAAGTACAAAGGAAGAAACAAAAAGGAAACCACAAATTCAAGAGGACTGTCTGGTTCAAGTTAGCAATACCTACATCAATGTGCCTTAAAGAACAGTGAGCCAGTTGAGGTTTTATCTTCAGTTTGCTTTGGAATAACTGTCTATCCTATGCTAATAGAAGAATATAGAAATATCACACAGCAGAATGACTGTTCTCATTGCCTCAGGTTCCCAGGTTTTCTGCTATATATGCTCTGCTATAGATAAAACATAAAACCTTACCCCAATCAGAAGGGGATGGTCTCATGCGCCATCAGGTTGAAGTGGGTTGCCTGTGTCTGCACACCACTGTACCACACTGCTGAGTTACCACATGATACTTCCCACTCATTTCACTTCTAAAGTGAGTGGGAAGTATCATGCCTTCTCCTGCAACATGTTCTCATAGCTAAAAAAAAAAAAAGGAAAACACCTCCAGTAATATATTTGCTTAACTTCTGCAAGTATTGAGCTAGGCTGTTTATAAATCAAGGAAAGTAAAAGGAAATTACGAAGCTGTTCTAAACTGTTCTCCAAAGCACTTTTTAGTATTTCTTTTCAGATGATACTGTTGACCGCAGTAGCAAAATCACATTTCCAAATAATATACTACATTAAAGATTTTTACTGAATAACCCCTCTTCAAATTTGCAGGTAAATGGTGACAAAATAGTACATGTTTAGCGGTAGCAATATGACTTAAAACATTGATAAAAGTGTGGAAGGCTAGTGGCAGAGAGTGCAATGAAACATTTTATATTTGTTCTTTCACATATTAATCTTGGGGATTTATTGAAGGCTTAAAAATCTCAACCTAGAAAAATAATAGGGAAGCAGTGCCTGGTGCTTTTCCTAGTCAGAGATTAATGAAAGTCTGCACTTGGACTATTTAACTCTGCTCTTTCTTGAGAAACTGAGAAAGCCTTACGGGTTAGCCACCCCCAACCCCCCCAAGTTATGATCCTACCTATCCACAACATCAGAAAACAAAAATAGGCAAGTGGTTCAATAGTACAAGGCTACAGTAAAACTAATCCTAAAAACTCATATATGGAATCAGAATCTGAAACAAATCTGACTGCTATAAAGCTATTTCTACCGCCCATGGGTCAGGTCTTAATAATTTAGATATATTTAAAGATAATTAGGGTTTTAGTTATCAAGAGAGAAACCAGGGCCCAGTTGGTTTTCTTATCAGAATGAGCTTGTGACAAATGCTTTTGTTTCCTTTGCATTTGAAATGAAAATGGCATAGAGTTACTGAGTGTCATTTAACTGAGAGGGATTTTATTTATTTATGTGTTCGGCTGTACGACAATTCAGATTTACTGTTTTGCTCCTTCTTAGTTTTCACATGTGAAAAAAATGGAAGATTTCTACATTCTCCAGTGTGTAAAGAAAAACATATTTTAGTGAACTTGATGTCTTCATAAATACAGCGTTGTTCTTGTCTCCCTCTCTCTATGTTAAGTATTTCAGAATTAAAGAGACTTTTTTTTTTAACAAAATGGAAGAATACAACTTTCCTATCACATATAACATGTTAGCAGTGGGCAGTGAAATGTTAGCTACTGAAATAATAATGGGAACTTTCACATTTGACAAGGACTCCTTGCCATCTTAGTCCTATGTCCATAAACACAGTTTCATTGGGAGCAAAAGGAGGTTACTACCCTTACTTCCCATGTAATGAATTTTTGTAGAAGTGTGTTATGCACCCTATGACTTTTGGGTAGTAAAGACAGACACAATAACATGGCTTTAGTTCAGCAAAGAAGCAAGCCTTTCTTTCTCCACAAAGATACAGATGGACTACAATGGCATCAAGTACAGTACAAAAATTCCAATTAACACCTTTTCACCGGGTATATTTTTCTTCCCAATGACTGCACCAACAAATGATAAGTAATTTAGGATGGTTTTGTCAAATCTTATTACGAATAAATTCTTCTTAAATTGGAACCACTGCTATATTACTGTGTTAAAATAAGGTTTCAGAAAAATAAAAAGGCAAAATACATAATAAAATCTATGACAAAAACTAAGGCTTTTGTCCACACCCATGTTTGTAACATATGCTTAAAAACCCGTATGCCACTTCATATAGTGAAACCTAAGAAAAGAGAGGAATCAGACAGAAAATCTTTCCATGGACTCCTGAACTGTAATTTTAAACTTCAGTTGCTCAAAAGCATTCTATATGAAAAATGCTAGTTAGCACAGAAGTACAGGGATAAAGATCCACAGCTCATCTTCCAGTAATTATTTTAAGACCATTTATCAAGAACAGAATAAGAAGTAATTAGTTATCAAAATGAGTAAGAAAAACTTTCTCAGTCCACATTCATGATCTTCCAGTATGAACAATCACTCACTTTAAAAAAACCAGTTCTCAAAACTGCTACAAAATGAAAATCACAGTAAGGACTTAAGACATCAAATCCAATACAGAGAAATTATGTTGTTATTCAGAATTTGCATTTAAACAGTCAAAATGAAGTGGCCAATGAATCACAAAAATAATTAAAAACCTCACATGATATGAATATCAAAACAATTAAATAAAAAAAGAAATCAATCTGAAAGACTAAACAACTGACAGCATTTAGTGATCAAAACTTTTAAGCCCACATTTACAACAGTGGACTTAAATATATTTTGAATCACATTACTTCTCTGAACTTAGAAACCAAAACAACCTGTGCAAAGTGACATGTTTCGATCCAATGAAAGGCAAATAGTATAATTTCTCTTTTCAGTAATGAATAGATTAAACATACCCAAAGAACTAAATCTGATCACTTCCACAGCTTCTTCCTTGTGAAGGACAGCCATAAAGCACTGCTGTCTCTGATTTTCTTTTAGTACATTGAACTATAAAAGTCCTACTCCCCATTGAAAAAAATGGTCACAACCTGAAGTCCCACTTTCAAAATTCACTTTGAAACAGCAGCATTTAGAAATGCAAGGGACACAAATTGCCTTGAGATCATCCCTTCTCGTATCTTCTCATTAAGACTACTGTTATTCCATTTAGGCTTTGTGCAATGATATTACATTGCTGTTATTCACCATATTGAGAAACCTAATTGTTTTTCATGTTATTCCCGAGTCTGTGCTCATTCACCTCTAAACTTCTCATGTCAACTCATGCCATGTTCTCATTTATTCTAAATTATTTTAAGTCAATTAAAAGACTTTTCCAGTCTTAGATCCTTGCTTGAGATCAGACTATATCTCACCTTGTCTAAGCCCTAGACAAATGGTCTTGCCCTTAATGCCAGAGTTTCTTAGATTAAAATAAAATGCCATAGAGTAATCCATCAATGCTGGATAGAAATTATTACACTGAACCTCAAAATCCTTTCCCTGGCCTCAGTATTTCTTGGGTTGAGTAGAGTTCTCCAGTGTACTAATGATACTGATACTGGGTTTCCTTCAGACAATCATCTGGAGTTATTCTACCTCTGGATTACTTCATTCTTTAACCACATGGAAGGAAAATAAATATATATATATACACACTGAAGATATACATGATCTGTTAGTTCTTTCTCAGCACTACTCTTAATGTTTATGTTGTGAGCCATTTTCTTTCAGCACTGGACATGACTTGTGAGTTACATCAGTACTGCAGACTCCAGTTGCTAAGTTAAAATCTTGTGAAGTTGCCTCATTATAATTTACCTTACCACATATATACCATCTCTCAGACACCAAAAGGCAGCCCCTGATAAATTTGTCTCAAAAAGAGAGATTTCTGTTTTCAAGAAAGAGTCAGATCCCCAGACTTCAAATATTCTCCAAAGTGCATGGAAGAAAGGAAGATGAAAAACTATCAGGGCTCCAAGTGAGGGCTTTTCCTGAAGAATGAAGAAGGAAGAGCAGAACTACCTATTCATTTTTCATAACCAGCTGCTTTTACACTGTGCACTCCCATCCTACTTTATCTGGATATTAAGAGCTAACAATCTCCTCTCAACCTGATAAAGCAATACTTTTTCTAAGAAGGAAATCTGCACCACAGAACTGAACTAAGTTCTTCCATTAAAGAATATCAAAACACGTGGAGCAAACTAAAAACATTACTTCCACTGATTGTTTATACCCATGAAGAAGGTTGTACCAACAGCGCACAATCACATTAATGTTGAGTTTTCCACATGAGGTACCTTCTAAACTTATTCTGGTTTAGGAGATCAAGTAAGATTGTGGCCTATGGCTTCAGATTTGCGCACTCCCTGGAGCTACATAAAATAAACAGTATTAGGGAGAATCCAATTTCTGCCTCAGAAGCCTATGTGCAGCCATTGCTAAATACTGACATGTTTGGACATTTACACACAGACTAAATTAACCTGATAACGTTACTACTCTGACATTACAATTTACATTTTATAAATACGGTTTTGTGCTTATTGTGTCCTCACAGCAATTTTGAAACCAGCTTCTATGATGTATAATACTTGATTTGTTCTATTAAGGAACATTGATATAAATTATTTCAGCTCTTTCATCACTCACAATTCTTTGCAGAGCGATTAAAGATCATATGGATAAATAATGACCAGTCCTTCATTCTAGAAAAAGAATATTGTTTCTTAGGCACATTAAACTTAAACTCAGTGTCTGGTTTAAGCCCAGATGGTAACTCGGAAACACACAGCTCCTTGCTCACTCCCCGCCTTCCTCCTCCCCGTGCTCCCGGAGGGATGGGAGAAGAATTGGAAGAACGTAACTCCCACAGGTTGAGATAACAGCTCTCCAGTAACTAAGATATAATACAAACCACTACTGCTACCACCAATAATAATAATGATAAGGGAAATAACAATTACTTACCACCTGCCGACCGATACCCAGCCTGCGCAGCGATCTGGGCCTTCCGGGTGACTCCCCCCAGTTTATATACTGGGCATGACGTGCTGTGGTATGGAATACCCCTTTGGCCAGGTTGGGTCAGGTGTCCTGTCTCTGCTTCCTCCCGGCTTCCCCTCCTCTCTGGCAAAGCATGAGACTGAGAAAGTCCTTGGTCAGAGAAAACATTACTTAGCAACAACTGAAAACAGGGGTGTTATCAGCGTTGTTCCCAGACTGAAAGTCAAAACCACAGCACTGCACCAGCTACTAAGAAGGAGAAAAAATGACTGCTGTAGCTGAACCCAGGACAGTATCCACCCCTTATTCCATACCATTCACGTAATGCTCAGATCCCACATTTTTCAATATACCAGAGGGACGGTGTGTAGCGCTGGGTTGTTGCCTGCTGATGACACAGCCGAACTAATCTGGTCACTGCTGAGCTCATCTGGTTTTGTCAAAATTCATTCTTTTTTCGGGTGATGATCGGAGGGAAGTCAGGGTCAGTTGCCAGTGACCTGAAGATATCTAGCTGGTAGGCTATAAAAGCATAGCAGACAACAGCATACAATTGAGTTCACTGGCTG
>NW_009910624.1:0-385 GCF_000696875.1 Nestor notabilis
TAATTTTTATATTTATCTATAAACCTATATATATAGGTTCAGTCACTATTTTTGTTTAATTCAGGAACAGAAGCTAAGTCATTAGCGTTAACTTTTCTTTTTCTTTCTATCTGGGAGACATCTTATCCTATGATTCATGAGCATTAAAATAGTTAAGAGTAGCCCTATACTGTTTAGATTCCTGTAAACTAAAATATATAAATCTGGTGTTGCCAGTCATAATAGGACCTGGTAGTATGATTCAAGGGAATTCAGTAGTTTTAAGGTTTTAATTATCCTAGATTATAATATTCAAAACAACACTATCATATCCGATCATAGACTAGAAGCAATGCTTATTTTTCAGGTTTTCGAATGTACTGAATGTCACCACAGGTTTTCCCTA